>NC_143259.1:25194218-25497248 GCF_984573655.1 Nuphar pumila | reverse complement strand
TTCTTGCTCTTTGCGTATGCCTTAAAGGCATCCTCGTGGAGGATGCAAGAGACATCTATCACTCACTCTTGCGACAAGAGTTCAGTTGGAAGCTGGCGATACACCTCCGTTTAAGGAGAGGGATACCTCGCAAGGATCCTGGCTCTTCATGTGTGCAGTCCTGCAGAGTCGACTTGAGATTTCAGGGAGCTGCGCAAAAGCATCAAAGACTTCTCCAAATCGAAGCATTTGGAAGGATGTGACTGGCTGGTTCTGCTCGCCTTTTTGGCATATCTCGGGTGATCCCGAATTGGGGGTTCGAGCGAACTTCTTAGCGGGTGTTCTGTTGAGAAACCCGTATCCCGTCTATCGAGGCCAGTATTGAGTCATGCGAGACATGTAGATACCCCGATAGCGAATGTGATTCGAGATAATCACATGCATAATGTTGGCACAAGGTACTGTTGTTTCAAAAGATAGAGTAAAGTTGATAAACTTTACATCTTTGTGAAACACTCATGTTGGGGCTTCTATTGAGGAGCTATACCCCCTTCATCCTAGAGTACTTGTAGTCGTACATGACACGTCTAGTACTGCGATGATCGGATGAGACAGTCGTGCGACCTCGAACAACGCTAAATGCAAAATGCTGTAATCACATAAATGGCCTCACATTCGCCTTCACAGGCAAGATGCTCGAGTGGTTTAAATACCACAGCATAGAATGGGTCGTTAGTTAAGCAACCCCTAACGCACCCGTTCGCTTCTGGTTGTCTGTCAAGGGAGAGGACAGATCGGTACAAAAACTCCAATGGACAGGTTGTTAACAACCACCCCACGGGCAAATATCTGGCCTCCCCAGTCATAGGAGTTAGGGGATAGGGGCTACACAAGTTAGCTCAACACTTCTGCAGAAGTTGGATGCATCCATGGCACTGCTTTTCAGCCTCTGGGGAATCCTCTCTCGGCTAATGTCGTCCCCTTTGGAGCAGACTCAACTAGCTATTCGGGTTATTGAAAATACATAGAATAACAGACGCCCAAACTAGTCTTAGTTGTTTCTACGTTTTGCCTGCGCGTACCCGCAGGCCAATAATTATCGAGACATAAGGTCTGTTCACACTGGTCGTGGGTCGTGAGATTTGCTTGCACTACGGATTCGCTTGCACTACTGATTCGCTTGCACTACTAATTCACTTGCACTACTGCTTCGCTTGCACTACTAATTCGCTTGCTTGCTCGATAGTTCAGTATGCTACTCGTTGAACTATGCAGGCCTGTCAAGGCGTTACTCTAGTTGGTTAAACTGCTTACACAGTTCTTTGCAGAGTAATAAGGAGTTTCTCATACTAGTTAAATGCTTATAATAATAGCAATATACCAGTTGCTACATATTAGCGTGTGACTTGCTTTATCCCTTGGTCGAACTGTTTGGTGCTTGCATCTCTTATGATTGATGTGATTGCATACAACTCGTAAGCTACGAACTGATGGCAACTAGGATTGATGTGGCCGCTTGTCTTATAAGTTGCTTACATATTGTGATATAACTATTGTCGTATGATTGCTTATGAATGACTTATGATGTAATGGTTTATGCCTTACAATTAATTTAATTACTTGTCGATGGACTGAGCCATTTTATGGTAATTATATGTTTTACAAACATTGTTATGAGTGCTTGTCTTATTCAGTTGTTTTGTTTGGCTAACGGGTAGAGTTAGTTACCCTTCGCCCATAGAATCAACTGAATTGCCATATCTGCGCATTCTCGTGTGTCGTTTACACATGCTTTGAGGGCCTATTTGAGGATTGCAATATTCCTTGTGACAATCATACGATGTATAGGATTATATGCTTCTGCGTGGAGTGATACGATGCATATTGCTGATATACATGCTTGTGCCCATATTGTGGCTACTGACATTGTAAGACCCGCAATTTTTCAGAAAATATCTGAATAAAATTTATGAGGTATTTACCGGTAAAGATAGCATTTTTTCTCAGAATGCGAAACGAATCAATTCCTGCGAGCCAGTTATACTTAGGATATTCGTCGAATCGCGAATATATGCTCAAACACTCTGGAAGCCATAACTTCCTACCTGAACGAAATCAAAAGATTCCTGCGAGCCAACTTTCTTAGTTACGTCAATACGAAGGGAATGGCGTACTCAGAATTTTTCGGAAAAAAGTCGTCGGAAACCCGAAATTCTTGCGGGACCCACGGAAATATTGGTGGGACCCACAGAAATATTCCTCAGAAAATATCTGATGGGACCCACAAAAATATCCCATGGAATATCCAAGTGGGCCCCACACCAAGGAACCTCTTGGCATTAAAAAGAGGCCAAGGGCAAATGGGTAAAGGGGAAACTTGGGGCCCAAGTTTCATTTCCTATAAATAAAGGCCCTCCCCTTTAGAAAAAATCGTCCCCCCCCCTTTCTAGCCTCCTCTTTCTCTCTCCTACTTCCTAAAACCTCCCCTACCTAGCCCAGTAGGTCTGAGCCTACCTGACTTAGCCTGAGCCTGCCTGATCTGGTCTTAGCCTGCCTGACCTGGTCCTGACCCACTTGACCTAGGTCTGAACCTACTTGACTAAGTCCAAACCCAGTTGACTTGACTTGAACCTAGTTGGGTTTAAAGTCAAAGTCAAAGTCCTTTTTGGTCCTGATTCCGGTTTGGGTTTCTGAACCCAGACTTAGCCTACTTGAGCTGAGTTCGAACCTGCTGAACCCAGTTGACTTAGATCGAACCCTGTTTGGTTCAAACCACTTAGGTTGAGTAGCTTGACCCGCTCTACCTCTTTCTCAACTAAGTCAGCTTCATCTGACTTAGTCTGACCTCTCGAAGGAAGGCTCAAAGCCAAAGAAGCAACCCGGAGCCGTTTCTTCCACGATTTGAAGTAAGTTCGCTTTGTTGATCAATCTCTCTCAAGTATTTGATTGTTTGTATATAGAATATACTTTCTGAAGTAGTATCTTGCTTTAGTTCTTGATTGAGCCCTTTTTGGACACTTCGGTGTTCACCCGCTCGTCTCAGAACTATCGTCGGATATATCTATGTTCAAATACGCAGTATATGCGTTTTTAAAATGGTATCTCGCCCTAGTTCTTAGTTGAGCCCTTCAGAACACTTCGGTGTTCACCCGCTCGCCTCATAACTATCGTTGGATACGGATCTAGGTGTATATCTGCTGATTCTGCCGACGCGTCTTATATCGCACAGGCTATGTAATTTACCTTTGCCGTCGCGTCGTATGATGCCAAGGCTCCCTGTTTTCTGCACTTCCGATTACTGCACTCCCGATTATGCATTTATTTACGCCATCACGTCGAACGATGCCAAGGCTCCTGCTTTGTTATATATGTAGAATATTTCGTTCAGTTACACACCATGAACAATAGTATATGCATTTCTTTACGCCGCCGCTGTATAAAGCACAGGCTTCTGCTTATACTACATATATAGCGCATAAATGAGCGTTCAAATGGAGATCAAACTCCAAATCGCCAATGCGATTCCCTGATCGCACCTCGTTCAAGATTCTGCTTGATGAATGAAGCCCCTATTGGAAAGGCTTCACTTTTTGGCAAAATGGTCTTTACGTAAAAACTAAGTCAAATACGTATGGCCTGGCTATGGCCCAGGGTTCCTGCAACCTTGATGGATGCAAAGTACGCACAACGGTGCGCATCCATTTCCCCGAATTAAGCGTGGCGATTTCCTACCAAAGAGGGGAGATGCCGCTGAAATGGATAAAAGAAACACACGCTTTCTCCGTAAAAGAGAGGAAGTGCTGCTGAAATTTCTGAAGAAGCTAAGAATAGCTCAGAAAGAACGTAGCAGGATACTCTGACATATAGCAGAGTGCTACCCGGTTCATGTATTGCCTTCTACAAACGTAGAAGGGTTCGTTGCACCGCTGCCCATAGAGCAGGGGAGGTGCTGACAAAATGGTTGGCAGAAGAGCTGCCGGAACCAGTCAAACGGCATTATGATGTCCGTTGATGAACGATGCCAGATCGGCTCGTATCCTTGTGCCTACAAGGGCACCTTTCTCGTAAGGGCCGCTGAGCCGGAGTAGAGGTTGCGCCTTGGCTAGGTTTGTACTCGTCGCGTAAAAATACGCCGAGTAGCCGATCTATTTAGATCGAGTCATATGCATGCTCATTGAGAACGGTTACACAACCAGACTCGTAAGGGCCGAAGAGCCAGAGTGTGTTGTTTCCACCCAAAGAGGTGTGATGCTCGTGGTGGCCGAAGTGCCAAGAGCGGTGTTCTGCATGCATATGAATAAGACTTAAGGTCGCACATACCCCGCGGTTGAAAATCATGTTAGGGGTACCCCCTCAGTAATGACTGTGTTGGGGCAGACTGAATGGGGTCCGGTACACACTCCCGTAGTGCTGAAAGCACAGGCTGCCTAAATGGCATGCAGATTCTGTCTAAGTAATTGTAAGACTGACAGACCCCTTCAGGAATTATGCTCACTGTGGAATGACAGTGATGGTACAGCCTTGAGTGACATGTATTTTACTTTGGACCTGATAGAGTCCACGATGGCCTCAGTCACTCATGGGTTTTGGGGTCGTGGTTATCCTTAAGATCTAAGGATTGAACCCAACTACTGCAAGTAGAGGATGCATCCGAATATGGGCCTAGTAGGGTTCTCCCAGTTGAAACACACTGCCCTACTATGGATAGGGTCAACAGGCCTCTGAGGTATCTAAAATACATAGAATAATCAACCCCCAGAACATCGCGTTGATGCCCGGACAATAACTCTACCTGCGTACCAAAGGCGGGAGCGGTTAATTATCAAACAATGCAATAGTTCTAGGTACAGCGATGCTTTGAATGTATGAGTGGATGACATGTTGAGTCAGTCCTGCATAACCTTTGTGAAGGTGTCATGTTCGATATACTACTGGACCGACTGGGCAAAGACCCGTGTTGTATCCGCACGACTAAGCGAAGCTCGAGGAGTTGTCCTTAGATGCGTGGGATACGGATGTGCCAAGTATGAAGACTTGAGCTAGACATCACTTTGAGACCCGAAAGAGGTCATGGCTAAGTCGTAGAGACTTAAGCGGTTATTCAAATCACAGCCCTGAAAAGGCTTGCTCTAAGTCATGAAGACTTGAGCGGATGTTCAACTCATAGCCCTGCGGAGGCTCTTGCGATATACGCTAAGTCTTGGAGGCTTGAGCGTCGTTATTGCGTATTGCGACCCTGAGTGGTCATTATCGTACTTGAGTTGAATGGATGTATGACTGCATGCTTACCAGACCATCAGTGGTTCTGACCCCGTTTCATGGGGATTTCAGGTGTTGTACCTGCGTGGCGATATGCGGAGCAAGGCGGCATCGAGTTTCAGGGTTTCTCTAGACAGAGTTGTACTGCTTCCTTTTATTGAACCTTCACTGCTTTTCTAAGCAGTAGTGTTGTAATAAACATATGCTTTCGATAAAATGGAACACTTTGGTGGTCAATGAGTTGCTTGGCCACATACCTGCAACGTGCTCGGAGTTTTCTAAAACTGACGACTCATTATCGTCTGATTCCGCTGCTAAAAGCTTTTCTAAATTCCGCTGCAAAGAAAAAAAAAAGAAATTCAAGAAAATTTTAACTTAGCTTCGTTTTGGAAATCCGGGGCGTTACAGAATTGGTATCAGAGCATGAGTCTGAGAAACCTGGTTCAAGATCCGTCATGGTCCCGATATCGCACTGTAAGTATATGTTTTTATACTTTTGTTCTGATCTGGGTGCATCTTTGTATAGATGGCAACTCATGACTCGCGTGGATACTGCTATCGCTGCAAGGTCATGCACGATAAGTGGATATGCCCGTATGAAGTCCAAGACTATCAATACTGTGGCGAAGATGGGCATTCCGCCAACGAGTGCCAAAGAAAATATACCGCCGATATGGGTCGGCGGGCTTCAAAGGGTCTCAGGGATGAGACTTCGCGTGTCAGTGGACCGCATCACTCTAGTGTTGGGAGCAACCATACCCCAACATCTTCTGATGAATTACCAAGGTTGAGGGATTTTGATTTGAACTTCCCTGCGGAGGTCTATCACTCGCCAAGCTACCATCCGGCATCACATACGCCGAGCTTAAACGGCAGGAACAAAAGAGGGGATTCTTTCTGTTCGCCGATCATTATTCCAGACTCCCAGAGTCTTGATCTTGTTGACTGGAAAAGTGGACTGGATTCCCTCATGTATCCCCAATATTCGCTTGCAAGTGCGGAAGTGCCGCCCAAGCCAAAGCTAGTAGTGCCTGCTCCAAGGCCATGTGGCAATAGATGGACCTTTTTGAGTTCGTCTTCATCAAAGAAATCCAGGTCTTAAAGAGACTGGTGATGTTTTGGAGTCAGTAGACTCATATATATAATTTCTCAACGCCTAAAGTCTGCCAGTGCGGCGTGACGTTTTGTTTAAGGCGATGCTTGTGTAAATGTGATGTATATTAAGTAAATAAAGTTTTTTACTTCCTCATATACATCGAGAAACTAAAAACAAGTGCTTGTGTGTGCATAGATAAATGGCTCCTACGACGAGGAGAACCATACCAAGCGAGGAGTCCCATACGCAAGGATTCCTGTTGGAGACACTCAACAACCTGGTTACAGTCATCCGTGAAATGAGGCCAGAACCAGTCGCACCACGAAACGAGCACCTGGGAGGATTGACTTATGAGAAGTTCCTCAAGCTTGACCCGCCAGTTTTCATTGGCAGAGCCGATCCTGAGCTCGCAGAGAGTTGGATCGCAGTACTAGGAGTACCAGAAGAGAAGAAGACCAACTTTGGCACGTACCGATTAAAAGATAATGCACGGAAGTGGTGGGATACCACTAAACTTATCCAGTTCTCACAAGAAAAAGATAATGCACGGAAGTGGTGGGATACCACTAAACTTTTATGGATAACTACTTCCCGTTGCATTCCAGAAACAAGAAAAAGATGGAGTTTCTGGAGTTGGAACAGGGCGGTATGAGTCTAATGGACTATACCACCAAATTTCAGAATCTAGAGCGCTACTGCTCTCGATTGTTCGAAACAGACCAAGAAAGGGCCGACAAATATGTGAATGGTCTGCGCGAAGGGCTGCGATCTCGAGTGATAACAAGAATGCCTTCGACTTTTCAGGCTGCGGTAGCAGCAGCTTCAAAAATCCAAGAGGACTGGGCACGATCTAAAGTGATCGTAGCAAAGAAGCCCATAGTGAATGGTGGGAATCGTAAAAGGACGTTCCCAAGTGGCAAGGGTTCACGACAACCCTTTCAAAAGAAGATGTTCCAAGGAGGGAACAACACTCAACAAGTCGTGAGGCCAAGGCAGAACACAACTCCGAATGGTCAACAGTTGTAAACACCCCAAATTTTCACTCACCTCCCCGACATTTTCACCAAACATCATCATCCAGCATCTGAAATCGCTGGAGGGCAAAATGGTCATTTTCTAAGCTCGGACCTTACAGAAGTCTAAATTGCATCTGCAACTCTCAAAATTTCTCTAATTTTAACTCAGATGTTCAAAAATTTATTCCTGACAGGAGACAGACAGCTCCAAGTCTTGATCCAAGATTGCATTTCATAAGACATGGCATTGCATATCATTGCATGAGCATCTCATATCACTGCACTGCACAGCATGTCATTTTGAGGTCCAGAACTCTTGATTTCAAAATTTTCAATTCAGATTAGAATTTTAACCCTCTTCAAAATTGATTTCAAAACCCTGGGTCTTCAAAATTATCAATTCTTCCCATTTTACCCCCAGGACTCTGAATTTCAAAATATTTTCTCAGGAAAACGATCTGGATAGTTTTTAATATGGATTTCAGCCACTTCACCTCAGATTTTGCCCTTTTGACAATTTCAAATATCTTCCTTTTACAAAATTGCCCTATAGGGGCCAACTCTTTCCAAAAATTCCTGTTTTACCAATTAGTCCGGATTTTATCAAAATTCCAAAAAGAAGTTGTTGTTTTATTCTTATTTCAGTAAATAAACAATGTGGGACCCACACTGAGGTGGTGTCACACAAGCTTTTCTTTTGAAAATTTAAATTTTGAAAAACCCAAAAATATAGGAGCCTTGTCCCCTGGATTGGTGCCACTTGTCCTTTCTCTCTCATCTCATCTACATGCCAAGTGTCAGTGTGGGGCTACCTTAAGAAGCCGCCACATGTCATCCCATTTATCTGCCATGTGTCACCCTATCCATCCTGTGCCATGTGTCATTCCAAGATTACCAGGAGATGCCAAGTGTCATAGGTTGTCCTGTCTAGAAAAAGTGGAGCTTGTCTCCTCTGAGGTGGCGCCACTTAAAGTGTGTCTCCTGCAGAGGACACGTGTCAACCCCTCCCTCCTTCTAGAAAAGTAGCCTAACACATGTCTCTCCCTACTTTTCTCAGAAAAGTAGGAGACATGTGTCACTCCTAAATCCCTACAGAAAAGGTAGGCTTGTCTCCTCTGAGGTGGCGCCATCTGGAGTGTGTCTCCTATAGAGGACACGTGGCAAGCTCTCATTTCCTCAGAAAAAGCAAGTGCCATGTGTCATTTCCTGCTCTCTTCAGAAAAGCTAGAATTTAAACATTCAAATCTCCTCATAGGTGGCGCAGATCCTGAACTCCTACCTTTTTCATCTTGTCTGAGATGGCGCCACATGGCTTGAGACTCCTTCTCTCCCCTCTGCCACGTGTCATCTTCTGCTTCTTTCAGAAAAAACAGGTGACACATGTCTCCTTCTCACTCCTTCAGAAAAAGTAGAGGACACATGTCTTCTCCCTACTCTCTTCAGAAAAGCAAGTGCCACATGTCACTCCTGGCTTTCTTCAGAAAAAGCAAACCATTCAAAATTCAAACAAAGCCTAGGTGGCGCAAATCCTGAGCTCTGATTGTTTTTAGATGGCCTATGAGGGCGCCACATGTCCCTTCCCTTCTTTTCCTCCCTCTTGCCACATGGCATTGTAGGAGCCACCCTGAGGTGGCGCCACATGTCCATCCTCCATTCCTCCAGGGCCAACCTCCATTTGAAATTCGAATTCTCCTCTGAGGTGGCGCCATCTGAAGAACCTCTCCAGCAGGCTGACACTTGGAACCATCCTGGACTGCCACATGTCCAGATCTCCTTTCACCAGGAAAAGCAAAATTCAAATTCCTCTGAGGTGGCGCCTTCTGAGCCCACTGCTCTGACCTTCTGACATGTGTCAAACACCTTTTGAGGTGGCGCCATTCCAGGACTCCACTTGGATCTATTTTTATTTTTTATTTTATTTTTAATAAAGGTAGCCCACCATGAGGTGGCGCCACCTGAGGACTCCCTACAAAAGGTGAGTTTGAATTTCAAATTCCAAGAGAACACCCTCTGAGGTGGCGCCTTCTGGGAGTTCCCTGCAGAGAGAATCAAGCAAACTTTTGAAAAATTCCAAATTCCCCCTGCTGATGTGTCTCACCCACAAAATTTCCATTTTTTTTTATTTTTTTCAAAAATCAAAATAGCACCATGAGGTGGCGCCACTTGAGGGCTCTTTGCAAAAGCCAAATTCGAATTTCAAACCCCCAGATGGCACCCCCTGAGATGGCGCCACATGGAGGGCTCAGATTGAGCCTGTTTGAATTTCAAATTTCTTCAGAAAATTTATAAAAACAAGGCTCCACGCCCAAGAGAAGGATCCTTTTTTTTTAGACCATTTTCTTTGTGAACTGGAGAATTTGATCTAGCCTTCCTAACATCTGATTTTGAACCTTGGAAATCGTGCCACCTTTGGCTCATTGGAGAAGGTGGAGTAAAGCTCGTGCAGTGGCCAACTCGATTCAAGCGGAGGTCGATTTTGGTGAACCATCCGAAGCCCGGAGCAAAGGACGAAGGAAGCTCGTGATAGCCTCCCCTTTCAAGGGCTTCTACGCTGCGTAACGAAGCAAGGTGCACTTCTTTTCCCCTTGATGTAATTCCATAATCCGATTCGGGATTCGTTTGAAGAAAGAGCTCATCCGAGAGATGGATTGAGCTATTCTCATAAAACGACATATATAAAATGTTTCATTATGCTTCCTTGATGATTTTTAACATTCATGTAGTTAGCTAGGTTTAAGTTGCATTTTATTTCATTCATTTAGCATATTTCATGAATTAATTAGGATTAATTTAGCATTTATTTCAATTCTGCTTATTTTCAGTAGGTCTCTGTTTTTGTCAGTCAGTCCACACGTCATTTCATGCATTTATTTTTTATTAAAAATCCCAAAAAACTCACGGAATGCGCCCTTAGGTATCCCTGAAATTTTTCCAAAAATTCGGAGGCATTTGAATTTGTTTACTACGGTAAACATTCAAAATGGCAAGTCGGGTTTTGTTACCCGGGATGCGTTTTGAAAATCATTTGCCGACTTGTAAAATCGAGATATCCCTCATGGGAGATCCTATTTTCGATATGAAAAATGTTCTGAACTCAAGAGAATGTCTAGTTTTTAATATGATTTTTTCCAATTTTTCTGATGTTTGTAATGTCTGACAAAAATCCGAGAGTTCGGAACATGTGTCAGAGCCTAATTTGGGCCTCTGATATCTTGGATCGAATAAGGGCTATGGTTTCTCTTTGTGTGTTGCTCCAAATCCAAAACTGTAAAAAGTGAAAGTTATTTCTGAGGTGTCCTCTGTTTGCATATGAAAGCCTGTGATTTTTAGAGCCGTTTTGATACCTGCTTCGGATTTGTTTTTGTCAGTCCCCTGTTTTGCTAGATTTGTCTGTTCTGTTAGTTTAGGCAGGAATAGTTATATTTTTATCCATATTTATATTGATCAAATGCCAAAGTTATAAACATAAAAGGTGTTCATGTAGGTGTCGTGCATAGCTCTGATTAATTTCATAAATTTCCATGGCCGTTTTATATTTCTTTAGCATTTTACATCAGATTAGTGTGATTTTACCTCTGTCAGAACTAAATCCCTGTTTATGAACTCACCATGGCTCAAATCCCGAGGCTGTAAAAACCAAAAATGTTACATTTTGGATCTTTTAGCAGTATGCAAAATATCAGAAGTTTCCATGGTGTAAATATTGCATTATCATATTAGGCATTGCATTTGGTTCAGATCCATAGGCAAAATCCACCATTTTAGGACTTTCTTTAAATTTTAGCATTTAAATCATATCATTTCGGGATTTTTAGCATTCTAGGTTGTTTATCAGAGTGAGTAGATGCTTTATACCGAATTTGGTGCAATTTGGAATTCATTTGAGGTTCGGATCATCCATAATACCAAAACAGGGTCCCGCAGGACCCAGATCCAAGCGAAAAACAAGCGAAATTCGTTATTTTGGATAAATTGCAAAATGCCAAATTCTGATTTTACAGTCCTAATGTGTTTAGCAGCATGTCATCATGTCCCTTACTGCATCTTATCATCATTTGATTCAATTTGAATTTTGAAATCTCAATTTTACCTAGTTTTCCTTCAAAAAACCCTGATTTTAAAGATGTAACTTTAATTTTAGGGGTATTTTGGTCATTTTAACCTCAATTCCGAATTTCAAATTGTTTTCTACTGAATTTCTAGCATTTTTATCATTTCAAAATATCAAGGAAGCATGAGAATAGGGTTTATATCCAATTAAATCCAATAATTTCATAATATTATTGGAAAATCTTGGAAAAACCCACATAGTTGAGCTAACTTTATTTCAAGCTTGGCAGGGACATCACAAAGAAGGAGCTGAAGTCTGCAAATTTCTTTTATTTCCTTTATTTAGTGATGTAATAATGTAAATTTTGGAATAAGAGATTTAATTTCCTGCTTAGACTAGGATGCATATCATATAGTTTGAATTTATGCAATATCCTGTTTCTATGATTCATGCATTTTATTTCAAAAGCACTATGGATGTTCACGAATGGCACGTGCACCAACTCTTAGGGAGTTGATGGACTCGGTGGGATCCATATTTACGGCCCTAGTCGGAGTATGGACGAGACCCAGATCCGTCATCTTTCTACTAGTCACATTGAGCCTACACTCTTAGGCTATCTTAAAATGCACATCATATTTCTAAAGTTTTCAAAATCATGTGCATCAAATCAACTAAATTCTGAACATATTCATGGCCACAGTCAGAATATGTGAAGGATTTATCTTGACTTAATGCATATTTTTCCAACAAATCTCTTAGAAAATCTTTCAAAGTGCATTCATACATTCATATCATTTGCATCATGAAATTCTTGGTTTTCCCATGATTTTCTTAAGAAAACTTCATTCTCAAGAAATCGATTTCTCAAGAAACTCTAAGGATTTTCCAAAATCGGTTTTCTCAAGTCAAGTTTTTTCACAGTTTTCCCTGGAAAATGATATTTTCTTAAGAGATTCAAAAGAGTTTTCCAATCTTTCCCCAAGATCAAAATCGATTTCCAAATATTTCAAGGGTAAAAATTCCTAGGATTTCAATTTCCCAAGTTTTGAATTTCCTTCCCCAATGAGTTTTTCTATAAATTTTCTATTATTTTCCTAAGAAAACTCTCAAAGTCCAAGTTTTCCTAAGAAGTGTTTCCCTTTTCAAAAGGTTCATCTTTTCTCAAGAATCACTTCCATTTTCCCAGGATTTTCAACCATTCATAATTTTCCCAAGTCTTTATGAACTTTCCTGAGATTTCAAATCTTTTTCATCTAAGTTTATTGAGAAATTGACTTTCAGCTTTTTCCTGAGAGAATCTTTTCAACTCCAAATATTCTCCAAGCATACATCATGTTTTCCCAACTTGCATTTTCCAAAATCTCATAGCACATGCCTGAATTCTCTGTGCATTTAGGATAGAACATAACTTCGATAATTTAACTAAGTCAAGCATAGTTTTGGTCCTTGGTTCGATTACCCCTGTTAAAGGCGGCAGGAACGGTCGAACCTCGTACCGACAGGTCGAGCCCCATCCCATGGATTTTCCCGCAATTTTCAAAACGGAGGCGAGTATTTCAAAACCATTTCCAAAATCCGGTCAAGTTTGATGCGCGAAATCGTTTCTCTCTTTTTCTCTTCCGCAAGGAAGGGAAGACGGGAAAAATTTTGCGACGATAACAGGTTTGGCGACCGTGATGGGACTGTCCTCGTCTGATCAAAGTAATGCTTGACTTAGTTCAATTATCAAAATTATGTTCATAAAATGTCAGCTCTTTTACTTTCAATATCATGTGAGCCTAGGAGCCTAGATTCTGACCCAGCTGACATTGAATGCATATAGCTTAAGCATGGTTTGGTAGGACCATATTGAGGAGAAATTTTCATGCTCACATAGATTTAGGTCTAAATACAACTCTCCTCAATTTAGGATCTGAATGCAAACAATGTATGCTTCTTCAAAGATTTTCAAAAGTCTATCTCTCTAGGATTTAGAGCCCTCTATTTCTTGCATGTGATCATTTTTCAAAACCTCAATTACCTATCATTACCTGGTCTTCACGTTGTTGGGCTCTCTTCCAGAACCATAGTTCGGGACAGAGCCTCACAACTGGGCCAACTATTTGGGTTAACACCCCCCTACCACGTACCGCGGGCCACAGTCCGAAGTATATCGGTAGGTGCTCAAGGATGTTGGAAAACCTTACCTTAGAACCGGAGTTGAAATTCTATGCCACGTACCTCGGATTACGATTCGGGTATATCGGCGTAACTGGATTGGACAAAGATGATCTGAACTTAGAGTTAGGATTAAGGTCCTACAGCTGTTTTCAAAATGATGCATCTAGAGTCAGCCTTTTAGGGAGTGCTGAATGTGCATAAATGTTTGTGCAGGATGTGATTGTATGTATGATTTTCTCCATTCTTTATATTTCCCAATGTTTTAACTCATTAGGCCTTTTTCAAAACATCCTTATTTTCCACAAGATGTTTTTCTCAAACCCTGGATGATTTTCTCAAATATCCAATTTCTTCCAAAACTCCAGGCGATTTTACATTCTACATTTCTACTGGATCTCGAATTTTTAGCTGCATTTTTATCCTGCCTGCAAAATTTTTCAAAATTTCTCACATTTTCCTAAGTCTCATTCTGAGTCTTTCTTTGTTTTCAGTTCGATGGCATCCAGTCAAGTCAATCCTATCTTTCCTGAAGGTCACATCTCCTTCGAGGTGCGACAAGGTCGTCCTGAACATCGAGCCCTTAGCACCGGAACTTTCATTCCCCGGTGGTATTATTCCTGGCTAAAGAGCTTTTCTCGAATGTTCTCGGACCATTTGAGCGAGTGCGGATTAGAGCTGGCATCAGCAGTCGGAAAGCAGACCATCAATGGCAACCTGATCCATGCAATGGTGGAGCGATGGAATCCTCGGACGTGTACCTTCTGGTTCCCATGGGGAGAAATGACCGTTTTAATGGATGAATTTTCAGAAATCATGGGGTTGCCAGAACCAGTCGGTCAACCAGGAGACCCCTTAGAGCATCAATTCCTTATCAATGTCAAGGGTTTGGACCCCCGAGACTCCTTAGCTCGTATGACAGGCCGCCGATCTTGGCCCCTGATCCAGTTAGAAGGAGATGAATATGTTGACCTACTTGAGTTGTACCGCCAGTACGGGACCTTCGTCGAAGTCAGCTTGCTTTCAAGAACAGCCAAAGAAAAGATTCAGAATGCAATGGTTCTATGCACTGTAGGACTGTCCCTTTTCCCAGATGGACAGAATTACATGGACATCAGAATAATCCAACTTATGAGAAGATGGGGAAGTCGGCAAACCAATCGCCTCTCCATAGCCATGGCAGCGCTCGCCTTCTTATATCGTGGTTTGACCCGATTCTCACTTGGAGAGTCCATTTTAGTTGAAGGATGCATCTACGCACTTCAGTCCTGGTTTTTCCAGCATGTTCCAGCCCGAGCAAGCTCTTTCAGATACAATGGTCAAGAACTCCTTCCGGTGGCGCAGTACCGGTCTATGATCAACAACATTCAAGAAGATGACGTTGTTTGGGACTATTTTGATCGGCAAATATCTCCTCCCAGATATACCTACGCTTATGGCAAGCGGTTCAAGTTGCTAGGACCATTCTTCTGCACTTATTATCAACCAGAGAGATGTGTTCGGCAGTTCTCTCAAAGGCAGCAGTACGTTGAAGCCCGACTGTTATCAGGAGCTATGGCAGAGTTCGATCTCACCTCCGCATAATGGTCCGGGGCATATCACTCTGCCCGCTACGGCTGGGATTCCTTTGTCTCTCTTAAAATCTTTTCAGGTCCTAGAGTGTCTGCCGACTATCATGAATGGTGGCAAATTGTTTATCCCCCACCTCTTTGTCAAGATCAATAAAATCTTAATTCTCTTTCCTTCCATTGTGGTTTGACGACCTCGCCTAGGTAACAAGGCATATTTTCGTTGTTTATTTCTTTTGCACAAGGAATGGCAACACAATTGTCGTGATTCCCACGACGACTCAGTCCCTAGTAATGGGACATCTTTTCCAAATTGTCTACCATATTTTCAGTAAATATTTCTTCCAAAAGCTAATTCCTTCAAAATCTAATCAGGTCTTTGCCCTGCAGAGAGCATCCATACCATTTGATGGTTGAGACAAGATCAGGCAAAAGAACCACGGCATCCCAGTACTCGTCAGCCTCGGAAGAAGAGATGAGTTCCCCTCGATCTGAGAAGAGTCGAGAGCAGCAGCAAGAAGATGACGGCATAGACCCTCAAATGTATGCCATGTTCAGGAAAATGATGAACAAAATGATGAATGAGCAGCCCGGGACCAGCTCAGAAAGGAATCCATTCAGAGAAAAGTTCCACGGTCGTAGGAGTAAGAAGGCTCCCAAGAAGCAGATCCAGCCAGAAGAGATTTCAGATGAATCAGATTCCACTGAAAACATAGATGAAGAATATGAGGTGCCTCCGGCATTTCAGAAGCGTGGCCAAAGTAAAAGCCACAGATCAAAGAGCAGAGATAAGGAAGAACCTTTGCAAGCGCAGTTCAAGGAAATGGCCCGAGTTGTCAAAGATCTGCAAGCCCGCGACAAGGGCAAGAAGGTCTTCACCAGTGAAGACTTTTATGACGGCTTAGAAGGGGATGATGATCTGGAGAATCTCCCCCGAAAATTCATCAAATTCGATGGTTCTGGCGACCCAAAAGCTCACCTCGCCACTTTCTTTGCTGAATGCTCTCGGTTTAAGAGGGATAACCGAGCATTGTTTCTATGCTTCCCCCGCAGCTTGGAAGGAGTTGCAGCTAAGTGGTATGCTGAGCATATCAACCCCATCGAGCTCAAGGAGTTCGACAAAGTTGTGAATCTCTTTATTGAACGCTTCTTGTTCAACACAGAAGCACTGCCTACACTAAGTCATCTCTGCAATTTAAGGCAGAATGAGAATGAAAAAGCACGGGACTTCATTCACAGATGGAGATCAGCCTGTAACAAGATAAGAGATCCTATCTCGGAAAGGCATGCATTGTCCTTAATCCTCAACAATTTCTCGCAGCTGTTAAGAGGATTAATCTCCACAGCGCCGTCCAGGACCTTCATTGAGCTGACTGAACGAGCCGAATGGCTCGAGCTGAGTGTGGAAAATGGAGTCTATGAAGGCTTCACCTTTTCCAAGAACAACTCCCAAGGTGAGCAGAAGAAGAAAGCTCACTTCACTTATTCTGCCAGCAACAGCAAAAAAGGCCAAAATCGATACAAAGGGCAGAAGAAGGATTACTGCTATGGCTCAGGCAGTTCGAACAACAAGGATCAGAAAGCAAAGCCTGCTCCTCAGTACAGCAAGCCTCCTCAGCAGGATCAAGGGTCGAAACTGCGTGAGAAGACCAAACATGAAGGATGGAGTTACGACAGAAAATTTACTCCTCTTGACCAATCACTCGAGGACGTGCTCGAGTACATGCTATCAAAAGAGATGGTCAAATTGCCCAGATTGGCCGATCCCCCTGTGCCCATGGGGAAATGGAAAGATCAGTTCTACAAGTTCCACAGGACAGTGGGACACAACACTGAGAACTGCTTTGTTCTCAAAAACATCGTGCAAGATCTCATTGAAAAAAATCTATTGGTAGAAGGAGAAGAAGAAGAGAAAATGGACATTCTCAACCACCCCTTCCCTTCGCACACCACAGTGGTAGTGTCGGCACAGCCCTTTCTACCGCATGAGCACATCAAGCCGTGTTCTGCGCAAGACCTACAAGTTCAGCACCAGGTATCGGTACTACGACAAGCAGCTCCAGATTCTAAGAAGATGGACTTAATTTCGGCATTCGATAAAATGAAAGTTTCAGAAGCACCTGTGAAGTCAGTTCCCAAATCAAAAGGAACTCCTGACTTCTTCAAGCAAATCGTTAGACCAAGGCCAGAAAGGTCAAGTCAGAAGCCTCTGACTGCTTTATCCAATGTCTCCATCCTTGACTTGGTCAAGAATTCTAGCAAGCACCGACAAGTACTGGATGATCTGCTCAGAAAAATCAAAGTTAAACCCAGTACCACTCCTGAAGACATGGCACAGATTGTGAACTCTGCCATGACCAATGCACCAATCACCTTCTCAGATGAGGACCTTCCAAAGACTCATTCCTTTCATAATAATGCCTTATACATTGTCGTTCGAGTCAGAGGAATGACAGTTCCCCATGTGCTGGTCAATGGAGGCAGTAGCCTCAACATATGTCCCGAAATGACCGCAAAGGCATTAGGGATCAAGGACGAGGAATATATTCCGGATCCCATCACTATCTATGGGTTTGACAACCATGGTCAAACGGCCAAGGGCAAGATATTCTTGGAGGTGTTTATCAACTATTCGGTGCACTCCGTCCTTTTCCACGTGGTTAATGTACCACCAACCTACAACTTGCTGCTCGGAAGAACATGGATTCACAATGCTAATGCAGTGCCTTCCACCCTACATCAATGTGTGAAGTGGTCAAAAGGTGGAATGATTACCACAATACTGGGAGAAGACCCAGAAGAAAGGCTCCCGCAGCCCATGATTCCCCGGTCATCCTTCAATGCAGATATTCCCAGCATCAGGGAAAGCGAAGAGATCAATCTCGGGGAGAATCGAGAAATACTTCAGGCACCATCAGAGTCATCTCTGCACACAGTAGCCACGACACGATAGAAAGGTCCTCAATTCTTCAAGGTTGGAGGTCGAATCGACTACAGCACCATTAAGGATCATCCCTTGTTTCCTCAATTCATGAAGTCAAGAAAGGGATTTGATTTACTCCTGAAGCATGGCTATCAACCCTTCAAGGGACTCGGCAAGAATGAAGATGGCCGCATCGAGCCAATGATCCAGAAACATCATCCCCACAGGGCAGGATTGGGGTTCTCCGGAGGAAGCTCATCAAGGAAGACTGTTTTTATCAAAGGAGCACAATAAAGACCATTTGTTATTTTCTTTCTATTCTTTTTCAAATAAATGTCTCATTTTACCAATGTCACTGATCAATTCAATCAATAAAATTCCAAGTTTCTTTGTCTATCCGGATGCCATCTACTCCCTTTTTGTCTATCTCATCATTTCATAATTCAATGCCATTTTATGCATGGTTCTCTTCAAATGATTGCTTGTCTTACTATAGGCCGATTTGTCTGAACCAGATTTCTTCTCCAAAATTTCAGAATGACTTCTCGGACAATCAAGAAGCTCGTTCTCAATCCCAAGGCCTTTCAGAAGTCGACAGCAATTCACAGAATCAAAGCAAGCACCGAAAATGATAAGATTGCAAAGCAGTCAGATGATTGTGCTGAATACGATCAGTCCCTTCAGGAATTACCGAAGTTCGCCGCAGTTCAGAAGCAGGATGAACCATCTCCTCTAGTACAAGATCCAACTGAAGGTGTCAATATCGGTTCAGAGGAAGATCCAAAAATTCTCCAGATCGGAACCAGTCTGAGTTCAGAAGAAAAGAAAAGGCTTACAGATTTTCTCAAGCGGCATGAAGAAGTGTTCGCATGGACATATGAAGACATGCCAGGCTTAGACCCCAAATTAGTCGAACACCGTCTTGTCTTAAAGCCGGATGCTAAGCCAGTCAAGCAGAAGCTGAGAAAAATGGATCCCAGAATAGAACAACAAGTCAAGGAAGGACTTGAAGATCTGCTCAAAGCAGGATTTATTCAAGCTATTGACTACCCAGATTGGTTAGCCAATATCGTCGTTGTCCCAAAGAAAAGTGGCAAAGTAAGGATCTGCATAGACTTCAGAGACCTCAACAAGGCAACTCCGAAGGATGACTATCCACTTCCTAGCATCGATCTTCTAGTTGATAGCACGACAGGACACGCCATGTTCTCTTTCATGGACGGATATTCCGGCTACAATCAGATTAAGTTGGCCGCCCGCGACCAATCAAAAACTTCCTTTACTACACCTTGGGGCACTTTTTGCTATACAGTCATGCCTTTTGGGCTCAAGAATGCTGGAGCAACATATCAACAGGCAATGGCTGTTATCTTTCACGATCAAATGCGCAAAATCATGGATGCGTATGTTGATGATATTCTCGTGAAATCTAAAGAGGAATAAGATCACCTCGAAGCACTTGATCAAGTCTTTAAGAGACTCATTCTTTACAAGTTAAGGCTTAACCCGCAAAAGTGTGTCTTTGGAGTCGAATCAGGCAAACTGTTGGGTTTTCTGGTCAGCAAAAGGGGAATTGAAGTTGACCCAGCCAAAGCAAAGGCTATTATTGATATGCCACCCCCGAAGAATCTCAAAGAACTACGTAGCCTTCAAGGACGTATGCAGTCAATCCGGCGATTCATTTCCAATTTGGTGATGAGATGTGAGCCCTTCAACCACTTACTCAGAAAAGGAGTTAAGTTCGAATGGGGACCAGAATGTCAGCAATCGTTCGATCGAATCAAGAAGTATCTTCTCAATCCTCCCATCCTGAAGCCGCCAGAATTGGGAAAACCTCTTTTATTATACATCTCAGTTAATCAAGTCGCATGCGGTGGATTCTTGGCACAATACAAAGAAGGCAGCCTGATAGAACACGCCATTTATTACGTGAGTAAGACTTTCATAGATTATGAAAAGAGATACTCTCAAATAGAGAAGACCTGCCTAGCTCTGGTGTGGATGTGTCAGAAGCTAAGACACTACCTGCTAGCATCAGAAGTCAAAATCTTGTCTAAACTCAATCCTCTCAAGTACATCTTAGAGCAACCTTTCCTCAGCGGACGAGTCGCAAAATGGCAAGTCTTACTGATGCAGTATGACTTAGAATATGTCTCGCAGCAATCAATCAAAGGCCAAGCAATCGCAGATCAATTGGCGGATTTTCCTCTGGCCGAAGAAGTGAAAGCCGAAGATGACTTCCCTGATGAGCAGATTTGCAATATCCAGCAATTTCCAGTCTGGAATTTATTTTTCGACGGTTCTAAGAACATGGCCGGAATAGGCATCGGAATTTTATTAATCAGTCCTGAGAAGGAGATGATTCCATTTTCTCTCAAGTTAGACTTTCAATGCACTCACAATATGGCTGAATACGAAGCCCTGATTCAAGGTCTAAGGATTCTACTAGACTTCAATGTTAAGAGAGTGCATGCCTACGGTGACTCATTACTTGTTGTCAATCAAGTTCGAGCCGAATGGCAGGTCAAAGATCAGAAGTTATTCCCCTATCAGAAAATTGTTTCAGCTCTTGTCAGCAAGTTTGAAGAATTTCAGTTATTCCACATCAAGAGAGATTTCAATCAAGTGGCCGATAGCCTAGCCAGTTTAGGCTCCATTATGGCATTCAAGAATGGAGAATCTTGTCGCTCTTTCGAAATTGGCAGACTTGACCAACCTGCTTTCATTCCAGCGGAACAGGTAAACCAGGCTGAGCAAAAGAAGAAGCCTTGGTATTACAACATCAAAACTTTCATAGAAACCGGTGAATTTCCTCCAGAACTCTCAAAGAAAGAGCAACGAGCAATCCAGCGTATGTCTACTCGATACTTCATTTTGGCCAATGTCCTCTATCGTCGTGGATTCAGTTCAGAGTATTCCAGATGTTTAGATGAAGACGAAGCCAAAGAAGTCGTGCGAGAAGCACACGAAGGCATCTGTGGTGGTCACGTTGGCTACCAAACCCTTGTCAAGCAAATCATAAGAGCAGGGTACTACTGGAAGACCATGCAACAAGACTGTTATCATTATGTGAAGAAGTGTGTGCAATGTCAGATACACGCACCTTCTATCCATGCGCCAGCAACATATTTACAATCTGTTGTTTCTCCATGGCCGTTCTCCATGTGGGCCTTCGATGTCGTAGGTCCCATCACTCCTTCAGCTTCAAATGGCCACAAATACTTCCTTGCCGAACAGAATATTTCACCAAGTGGGTAGAAGCCATCAGTCTCCGCACAGTAGAAGGCCGACATGTGGTCTCTTTTATTCACAAGAACATCCTTTGCCGTTTCGGCATCCCACATGACATTGTGTCAGACAACGACAGTCATTTCAAGAACGAAAAGATGAAGACATTCTGCTCAAAATTCAAGATCTATCACCATTTTTCCGCTCCATATTATTCTCAAGGGAATGGTCAGGCAGAGGCCACCAACAAGATTTTAATTCGTATCCTGGAGTGAACTGTGGAAACAGGCCGTGACTGGCATGAGAAGATCCACGATGCACTATGGGCCTATCGGACCACCATTCGAACTCCAACGAATGCTACTCCATCAGAATTGGTCTATGGAACAGAAGTAGTATTGCCGCTACATGTTCAGAAGCCCGCTTTGAAATTTGCTTCACTTCTGCAATTACCTCTTGATCAATACCAGCAGCAGCGACTAGTGCAGCTAGACTTACTCGACGAGAGAAGGCTAAAAGCAGCAGAGCATGCTCAATCCTATCGCCAGAGAGTAGCCAGGCAATATGCGAAGTCTATCATCGAAAGAAGATTCAAAGTCAATGATTTAGTACTTCGATCCACAGCTTATCTCAAGCATCGTCCCGGCGGCAAATGGTTGCCAAACTGGGAAGGTCCCTATGTTGTCAAAGAAGCATTACCCCGCAACTCATATCGGCTCATCAATGCCGATGGGGTAGAATTGCCAGATCCTATTAATGCTCGACACTTGAAAAAGTTTTATATTTGAAACATTTATTCTTCTCTTGTAATCCTTCCTGTTTCCTTCAGATAATGATCCAACTTTCTTTCCCAGTTACACTGGGGCATTTTAAAAATTTTGTTCTATATGCAGGCAGGATAAACAAATTCCCCATCTCATGCACTTGTGCATTCATATGCATCAACTCATATTCATTTGCATTCAATTGCATTAATAACAATTCGGTCGGTATTGAGATTTCAACAAACAGTCCCATCACAATTCCTAATGATCCAAAGATCATCGCCAATACTGAACCAAAACCCAGCACTCGAACTGGTATTATTTTAAAATCCATTATTCAAGCTGGTACATTTTCAACTTTTTGGAAAACCGAGTTCCGACTCGGGTTTTTATTCAAATCATTTTCCTTTGTTGATCCGGGTTCCGACTCGTGATCTCTCTACCTTATTCGAGCCTTGACTCGAACTCTCCATTTTCCTTTGTTGATCCGGGTTTCGACTCGTGATCTCTCTACTTTACTCGAGCCTTGACTTGAACTCTCCATTTTCCTTTGTTGATTCGGGTTCCGACTCCTGATCTCTTTACCTTATTCGAGCCTTGACTCGATTTCTTCATTTTCCTTTGTTGATCCGGGTTCCGACTCGTGATCTCTTTACCTTATTCGAGCCTTGACTCGATTTCTTCATTTTTCTTTGTTGATCCGGGTTCCGACTCGTGATCTCTCTACCTTATTCGAGCCTTGACTCGAACTCTTCATTTTCTTCTGTTGATCCGAGTTCCGACTCGTGATCTCTATACCTTATTCGAGCTCAGATTAGAGCTCTTCATTTTCTTTTGTTGATCCGAGTTCTGACTCGTGATCTTTATACGTTGTTCGAGCTCAGATTAGAGCTCTTCATTTTCTTTTGTTGATCCGAGTTCCGACTCGTGATCTCTATACCTTGTTCGAGCTCAGATTCGAGCTCTTCATTTTTTTTGTTGATCCGGGTTCCGACTCGAGATCTCTTTATTCATTCGAGCTCAGATTCGAGCTCTTCATTTTTCTTTGTTGATCCGGGTTCCGACTCGAGATCTCTTTATTTGTTCAAGCTTTGATTCGAGCTCTTTATTTTCCTTTGTTGATCCGGGTTCCGACTCGAGATCTTTTCGAGCTTGTCATTCTCTTTTGTTGATTCGGGTTCCGACTCATGATCTCATTACCTTACTCGAGCCCTGACTCGATTTCTTCATTTTCTTCTGTTGATCCGGGTTCCGACTCATGATCTCTGTATTTTATTCGAGCTCTGACTCGAACTCATTATTCTCCTTTGTTAATCCAAGTAATTTCAATCATCAGGGTCTGTCAATTGCTCAAATTTGATATTTTGTCCTCCAAATTCCAATTTAAATCTTCAAATCAGGCAATTCTCCAATTTCGACCTCTGGGTCACCCAATTTTCAATTCTCAATTTCAATTACCAATCTCAATTTCGACCTTCGGGTCTATCAATTTCCAATTTTCGACCTTCGGGTCAATCAATCTCCAATTTTCGACCTTCGGGTCAATCAATTTCCAAATTTCGACCTTCGGGTCAATCAATTTCCAATCTTTGACCTTCATTTCCAAATTTCGACCTTTAGGTCAATCAATTCTCAATTTCGACCTTCGGGTCACCCAATTTCGACCTTTCGGTCAATCAATTCTCAATTTTGACCTTTTTGGTCAAATCAATTCTCAATTTCGACCGTCAGATCATCCAAATTTGTGACCTTCGGGTCATTCAATTTCCAGCAACCAATTTTCCAATTTCCAATTTCGACCTTCGGGTCAATCAATATCAATATCCAATTTCAATCATTTTCTCTTGCGAGAGACCCTTTTAGGGAGAGTTCGAGGAAGCTCGTTCTTTTCGCATGCTATCCAATTCGTTCACTTAGCCCCTTTTTAGGGAGAGTTTGAAGGGACTCACGTCTTTGTGAACCGTTTGCAAAACAATTTCCAATTTCACACGAGGAACCCTTTTTAAGGGAGAGGCTCGACGGAGACTCGTTTTTCTTGTGACCCCCCAATTTCATACTAGGCCATCTTCGTCATGAAAGACCCTCTTTGCAGGGAGAGTGTGATGGACTCGTTCCTTTCATGACCCAATTTTCAGACCTCACTACTATCGGCCCCCTTTCCATAAGAGAAGCCTAATATTAGGGAGCTTTGACGAAAGCTCAATTTCTCTTCGAAAGTTTGTTTTGCAAACACCTCCTCTTCAGGGAAGAGAGGAGTATTTCCCATTTCCCATTCAGGTAAGGGCTAAGCCTGAGTCTCTCTTTTTGGGGAAAAAGAGAGGAGAATTTTCGTCACGGATGTGTTGAGCCGGATTTCAAATACTCATTTTCACCAGGGATTTCAAGAAAATTTTGTCAATTCGTCAATCAATTGTTGATTTCAGAATCTTTATTGCACTAATCTCTATCTCAATTTACCTTCAACATTACTTCCAAAAGAGTGAAGCTTTTTGCGAAAAGGGATTAAAAAACTCAAATTCTTTCTATTGGCCAACCAAAGGGATGAAGGATAAATCCTCAATATGGCCAGAAAAGAAGATTCAATGTTATCGAAAAGCCGTAAATGATCGATATTGATCGCAGTCGATGGCACATCTTTAAAGGCTATTCTTGCAAAGATGAGGCAGTGGAAATATCCTGAGTGCTAGAAAAGAGAGAATTCACCCAAACCCTGTTTCCTCAGAATCACCTAAGCTGCAATTGAATATCCGCAAAAGGGATCTCTCACCTGTCGTCAAGATGAAGGCGAATTAGGCGAGTAGACCCCCGGGGCCAAAGAAGATTCGAAACATCTCCAAGATGACGGAGTTTGTGACGGATCCTTCCAGGGAAGGTCCAAAGCACTGTCAAGATGAAGGCAGATGCGATGAACCTCTCGACAATCCCTAAAAGATATTTAATTTCAGCTATCGCCCAAAGATCTCCAAACCCATCATCCAAGAAGGATCGAAACATCTCCAAGTTGAAGGAGTTTGTGACGTACCCTTCCCAAAAGAGAGAAAGAGAGGAAAAAGAAAGAGAGAAAAAGTCAGAACATCTCCAAAATAAAGGAGAATATAGAAAAAACCAAGAGAGCCAAAAGAGTGCAGAAAGAGTATCATGAGAGAAGCCCTCAGGATATCAAACTGCCAGATTTATCAAGAATCCTCTTTAATCTTGTGAAATTCTATTATCAATACTCTTTCATCAATTGCTTTCACAATATCAAAATTCTCTTCCCTGTTCATATCAAGGAAATTGATAGCTTCCTTGAAGAAGGTCAATCGCAAGCAATTTGGATTTCAAGTCTCGATTCTACAAAGTGAACCTTGTTTGGAGGTAATGCTTTGGGTAGAAAAGAAAGAATATCTTTGTAACCATGTGCAACATTTTCAAAAAAAATTTGAATCAACAGCAAAATTTCCAACATTTTGACAATATTTTCTAGTCATCCTGACGTGAAGTGAGAGCTTGATGTCCGTTTTTGATACATCCTGACACCAATTTTAAATCCCTCTTAAGGACTTGATTCCTTCCCTTCTTTGAGAGCATGAACTCTCAGATTGCACACTTCCCTGTGTCTCCACTGTCCCACCATAGACAGTCCCATTTCGGTTCGAGGTCGAACCACCAATCATTTTCTCGCGAAAGGCAATTTCAAAAGCTGATTTTAGTCTCAGTAATGAGACGCCCAAAACCAATCCCTTTTCAAGCTTTAGGGACCCCATTTTCCTTCCTTTTGCAAAACCCCTGTTGGATTTACTGTGCAAAATACGAAGGTTTCATCATGGGCTCTTCCTTCGAGGATTCCATTTCATTTTCCGCCCGATCAGGATAAGGGTACAAACCTGAGCCTCATCCAAAGAGGTATTTCCATTTTCCGCCTGATCAGGATAAGGGTACAAACCTGAGCCTCATCCAAAGAGGTATTCCATTTTCCGCCTGATCAGGATAAGGGTATAAACCTGAGCCTCATCCAAAGAGGTATTTCATTTTCCGCCCGATCAGGATAAGGGTACAAACCTGAGCCTCATCCAAAGAGGTATTCCATTTTCCGCCCGATCAGGATAAGGGTACAAACCTGAGCCTCATCCAAAGAGGTATTTCATTTTCTGCCCGATCAGGATAAGGGTACGAACCTGAATCTCATTTCAATGAGATATTTCATTCCCCAATCAGGTCAAGGGTTCAAACCTGAGCTTCGTTCCATACGAGGTATTTCTGTCCCATCCAGGTTAAGGGCAAAAACCTGAACTTTGCTCTCACAAAGCAAATCTTTCCTCTCCATTGTTCGCTTCATATCTACCATCTTCCTCGGGCTAATTTCTTCACACCCAGCCAGATCCTTCTAACTGGGACATTTTTTATGTATAGCCCAAATTTGGTGTGTTTTTCTTTGCCACTAAGCTCGGCCATGAGCCGACTTAGTAGCAAAGAGGGGCATCGGTAAACACCCCAAATTTTCACTCACCTCCCCGACATTTTCACCAAACATCATCATCCAACATCTGAAATCGTTGGAGGGCAAAATGGTCATTTTCTGAGCTCGGACCTTACAGAAGTCTAAATTGCATCTGCAACTCTCAAAATTTCTCTAATTTTAACTCAGATGTTCAAAAATTTATTCCTGACAGGAGACAGACAGCTCCAAGTCTTGATCCAAGATTGCATTTCATAAGACATGGCATTGGATATCATTGCATGAGCATCTCATATCACTGCACTGCACAGCATGTCATTTCGAGGTCCAGAACTCTTGATTTCAAAATTTTCAATTCAGATTAGAATTTTAACCCTCTTCAAAATTGATTTCAAAACCCTGGGTCTTCAAAATTATCAATTCTTCCCATTTTACCCCCAGGACTCTGAATTTCAAAATATTTTCTCAGGAAAACGATCTGGATAGTTTTTAATATGGATTTCAGCCACTTCACCTCAGATTTTGCCCTTTTGACAATTTCAAATATCTTCCTTTTACAAAATTGCCCTATAGGGGCCAACTCTTTCCAAAAATTCCTGTTTTACCAATTAGTCCGGATTTTATCAAAATTCCAAAAAGAAGTTGTTGTTTTATTCTTATTTCAGTAAATAAACAATGTGGGACCCACACTGAGGTGGTGTCACACAAGCTTTTCTTTTGAAAATTTGAATTTTGAAAAACCCAAAAATATAGGAGCCTTGTCCCCTGGATTGGTGCCACTTGTCCTTTCTCTCTCCTCTCATCTACATGCCAAGTGTCAGTGTGGGGCTACCTTAAGAAGCCGCCACATGTCATCCCATTTATCTGCCATGTGTCACCCTATCCATCCTGTGCCATGTGTCATTCCAAGATTACCAGGAGATGCCAAGTGTCATAGGTTGTCCTGTCTAGAAAAAGTGGAGCTTGTCTCCTCTGAGGTGGCGCCACTTAAAGTGTGTCTCCTGCAGAGGACACGTGTCAACCCCTCCCTCCTTCTAGAAAAGTAGCCTAACACATGTCTCTCCCTACTTTTCTCAGAAAAGTAGGAGACATGTGTCACTCCTAAATCCCTACAGAAAAGGTAGGCTTGTCTCCTCTGAGGTGGCGCCATCTGGAGTGTGTCTCCTATAGAGGACACGTGGCAAGCTCTCATTTCCTCAGAAAAAGCAAGTGCCATGTGTCATTTCCTGCTCTCTTCAGAAAAGCTAGAATTTAAACATTCAAATCTCCTCATAGGTGGCGCAGATCCTGAACTCCTACCTTTTTCATCTTGTCTGAGATGGCGCCACATGGCTTGAGCCTCCTTCTCTCCCCTCTGCCACGTGTCATCTTCTGCTTCTTTCAGAAAAAATAGCTGACACATGTCTCCTTCTCACTCCTTCAGAAAAAGTAGAGGACACATGTCTTCTCCCTACTCTCTTCAGAAAAGCAAGTGCCATATGTCACTCCTGGCTTTCTTTAGAAAAAGCAAACCATTCAAAATTCAAACAAAGCCTAGGTGGCGCAAATCCTGAGCTCTGATTTTTTTTAGATGGCCTATGAGGGCGCCACATGTCCCTTCCCTTCTTTTCCTCCCTCTTGCCACATGGCATTGTAGGAGCCACCCTGAGGTGGCGCCACATGTCCATCCTCCATTCCTCCAGGGCCAACCTCCATTTGAAATTCGAATTCTCCTCTGAGGTGGCGCCATCTGAAGAACCTCTCCAGCAGGCTGACACTTGGAACCGTCCTGGACTGCCACATGTCCAGATCTTCTTTCACCAGGAAAAGCAAAATTCAAATTCCTCTGAGGTGGCGCCTTCTGAGCCCACTGCTCTGACCTTCTGACATGTGTCAAACACCTTTTGAGGTGGCGCCATTCCAGGACTCCACTTGGATCCATTTTTATTTTTTATTTTATTTTTAATAAAGGTAGCCCACCATGAGGTGGCGCCACCTGAGGACTCCCTACAAAAGGTGAGTTTGAATTTCAAATTCCAAGAGAACACCCTTTGAGGTGGCGCCTTCTGGGAGTTTCCTGCAGAGAGAATCAAGCAAACTTTTGAAAAATTCCAAATTCCCCCTGCTGAGGTGTCTCACCCACAAAATTTCCATTTTTTTTTATTTTTTTCAAAAATCAAAATAGCACCATGAGGTGGCGCCACTTGAGGGCTCCCTGCAAAAGCCAAATTCGAATTTCAAACCCCCAGATGGCACCCCCTGAGATGGTGCCACATGGAGGGCTCAGATTGAGCCTGTTTGAATTTCAAATTTCTTCAGAAAATTTATAAAAACAAGGCTCCACGCCCAAGAGAAGGATCCTTTTTTTGGAGACCATTTTCTTTGTGAACTGGAGAATTCGATCTAGCCTTCCTAACATCTAATTTTGAACCTTGGAAATCGTGCCCCCTTTGGCTCATTGGAGAAGGTGGAGTAAAGCTCGTGCAGTGGCCAACTCGATTCAAGCGGAGATCGATTTTGGTGAACCATCCGAAGCCCGGAGCAAAGGACGAAGGAAGCTCGTGATAGCCACCCCTTTCATGAGCTTCTACGCTGCATAACGAAGCAAGGTGCACTTCTTTTCCCCTTGATGTAATTCCATAATCCGATTCGGGATTCGTTTGAAGAAAGAGCTCATCCGAGAGATGGATTGAGCTATTCTCATAAAACGACATATATAAAATGTTTCATTATGCTTCCTTGATGATTTTTAACATTCATGTAGTTAGCTAGGTTTAAGTTGCATTTTATTTCATTCATTTAGCATATTTCATGAATTAATTAGGATTAATTTAGCATTTATTTCAATTCTGCTTATTTTCAGTAGGTCTCTATTTTTGTCAGTCAGTCCACACGTCATTTCATGCATTTATTTTTTATTAAAAATCCCAAAAAACTCACGGAATGCGCCCTTAGGTATCCCTGAAATTTTGCCAAAAATTCGGAGGCATTTGAATTTGTTTACTGTGGTAAACATTCAAAATGGCAAGTCGGGTTTTGTTACCCGGGATGCGTTTTGAAAATCATTTGCCGAATTGTAAAATCGAGATATCCCTCATGGAAGATCCTATTTTCGATCCGAAAAATGTTCTGAACTCGAGAGAATGTCTAGTTTTTAATATGATTTTTTCCGATTTTTCTGATGTTTGTAATGTCTGACAAAAATCCGAGAGTTTGGAACATGTGTCAGAGCCTAATTTGGGCCTCTGATATCTTGGATTGAACAAGAGCTATGATTTCTCTTTGTGTGTTGCTCCAAATCCAAAACTGTAAAAAGTGAAAGTTATGTCTGAGGTGTCCTCTGTTTGCATCTGAAAGCCTGTGATTTTTAGAGCCGTTTTGATACCTGCTTCGGATTTGTTTTTGTCAGTCCCCTATTTTGCTACATTTGTCTGTTTTGTTAGTTTAGGCAGAAATAGTTATATTTTTATCCATGTTTATGTTGATCAAATGCCAAAGTCATAAACATAAAAGTTGTTCATGTAGGTGTCGTGCATAGCTCTGATTAATTTCATAAATTTCCATGGCCGTTTTATATTTCTTTAGCATGTTACATCAGATTAGTGTGATTTTACCTCTGTCAGAACTAAATCCCTGTTTATGAACTCACCATGGCTCAAATCCCGAGGCTGTAAAAACCAAAAATGTTCCATTTTGGGTCTTTTAGCAGTATGCAAAATATCAAAAGTTTCCATGGTGTAAATCTTGCGTTATCATATTAGGCATTGCATTTGGTTCGGATCCATTGGCAAAATCCACCATTTTAGGACTTTCTTTAAATTTTAGCATTTAAATCATATCATTTCGGGATTTTTAGCATTCTAGGTTGTTTATCAGAGTGAGTAGATTCTTCATACCGAATTTGGTGCAATTTGGAATCCATTTGAGGTTCGGATCATCCATAATACCAAAACAGGGTCCCGCAGGACCCAGATCCAAGCGAAATTCATTATTTTGGATAAATTGCAAAATGCCAAATTCTGATTTTACAGTCCTAATGTGTTTAGCAGCATGTCATCATGTCCCTTACTGCATCTCATCATCATTTGATTCAATTTGAATTTCGAAATCTCAATTTTACCTAGTTTTCCTTCAAAAAACCCTGATTTTAAAGATGTAACTTTAATTTTAGGGGTATTTTGGTCATTTTAACCTCAATTCCGAATTTCAAATTGTTTTCTACTGAATTTCTAGCATTTTCATCATTTCAAAATATCAAGGAAGCATGAGAATAGGGTTTATATCCAATTAAATCCAATAATTTCATAATATTATTGGAAAATCTTGGAAAAACCCACATAGTTGAGCTAACTTTATTTCAAGCTTGGCAGGGACATCCCAAAGAAGGAGCTGAAGTCTGCAAATTTCTTTTATTTCCTTTATTTAGTGATGTAATAATGTAAATTTTAGAATAAGAGATTTAATTTCCTGCTTAGACTAGGATGCATATCATATAGTTTGAATTTATGCAATATCCTATTTCTATGATTCATGCATTTTATTTCAAAAGCACTATGGATGTTCACGAATGGCACGTGCACCAACTCTTAGGGAGTTGATGAACTCGGTGGGATCCATATTTACGACCCTAGTCGGAGTATGGACGAGACCCAGATCCGTCATCTTTCTACTAGTCACATTGAGCCTACACTCTTAGGCTATCTTAAAATGCACATCATATTTCCAAAGTTTTCAAAATCATGTGCATCAAATCAACTAAATTCTGAACATATTCATGGCCACAGTCAGAATATGTGAAGGATTTATCTTGACTTAATGCATATTTTTCCAACAAATCTCTTAGAAAATCTTTCAAAGTGCATTCATACATTCATATCATTTGCATCATGAAATTCTTGGTTTTCCCATGATTTTCTTAAGAAAACTTCATTCTCAAGAAATCGATTTCTCAAGAAACTCTAAGGATTTTCCAAAATCGGTTTTCCCAAGTCAAGTTTTTTCACAGTTTTCCCTGGAAAATGATATTTTCTTAAGAGATTCAAAAGAGTTTTCCAATCTTTCCCCAAGATCAAAATCGATTTCCAAATATTTCAAGGGTAAAAATTCCTAGGATTTCAATTTCCCAAGTTTTGAATTTCCTTCCCCAATGAGTTTTTATATAAATTTTCCATTATTTTCTTAAGAAAACTCTCAAAGTCCAAGTTTTCCTAAGAAGTGTTTCCCTTTTCAAAAGGTTCATCTTTTCTCAAGAATCACTTCCATTTTCCCAGGATTTTCAACCATTCATAATTTTCCCAAGTCTTTATGAACTTTCCTGAGATTTCAAATCTTTTTCATCTAAGTTTCCTGAGAAATTGACTTTCAGCTTTTTCCTGAGAGAATCTTTTCAACTCCAAATATTCTCCAAGCATACATCATGTTTTCCCAACTTGCATTTTCCAAAATCTCATAGCACATGCCTGAATTCTCTGTGCATTTAGGATAGAACATAACTTCGATAATTTAACTAAGTCAAGCATAGTTTTGGTCCTTGGTTCGATTACCCCTGTTAAAGGCGACAGGAACGGTCGAACCTCGTACCGACAGGTCGAGCCCCATCCCATGGATTTTCCCGCAATTTTCAAAACGGAGGCGAGTATTTCAAAACCATTTCCAAAATCCGGTCAAGTTTGAAAAGCGAAATCGTTTCTCTCTTTTTCTCTTCCGCAAGGAAGGGAAGACGGGAAAAATTTCGCGACGATAACAGCAGTCCAACTTCGGCTGCCCAAGGTGTCGTGTGAACCACCCCGAAAAGCCATGTCCTCGTGACATGGGTGGTTGCTTGTATTGTGGCAAGATGGGCCACTTTATAAGAGATTGCGCCAAGAAGGCTGCAGATGAACAGAGGAGTAATGCCGGATCTGCTGGATCCTCTCGACCAGCACCACAGCGTTCGCAGTTCCAACGACCGCCCCCTAGGATCGAACAAAGGCCTGCTGCAGGTCGTGTATATGCTGTAACGACTGAACAAGTCGAAAATGGTGACCTGATTGAAGGCACAATACCTGTTAATGGACATGCAGCTTACGTCTTGTTTGATTGTGGTGCTACTCATACGTTTATCTCTGACGATTTCACCGAACAACTCCACGCCTCGGTGCAACCGATTGATAAAATGATCGAAGTATATAACCCGTTGGGTTCACGCACCAAATGTATTCGGTGTGTGAAAAATTTGGATATTGAGATAGCAGGGCAACACTTGCCTACTGACGCCATCCTGATCGATATGATACAGTACGATGTCATTCTGGGAATGAATTGGTTGGCTCAGAATAATGCCAAGATTTTGTGCCGCGAGGGCAGAGTGATTCTATCTCGACCCGGATTGCCTAAGATGGAATACCGGTTATCCAAACCAGTTCCATAGAAAAGGCTCATATCAGCACTTAAGGTACAAAAATACCTTAGGAAGGGTTGTGTGGCCTTCCTGTTGAGTCTCTCGGTGGAAAAATCTAACGACCAACCCCTTGAGAGTTTGGAGGTGGTGCGAAAGTTTCCCGATGTGTTTCCTGAGGAATTGCCAGGACTTCCGCCACTTCGTGAGGTTGAATTTGGAATTCAATCCTTACCTGGAACAGCGCCGATATCCAAAGCCCCGTATCGAATGGCGCCAGCTGAACTCAGTGAGTTGAAGTGTCAGTTGGAAGAACTGATGGAACAAGGGTTCATCCGTCCTAGTGCGTCACCGTGGGGAGCCCCAGTGTTGTTTGTAAAGAAGAAGGATGGATCCCTTCGGTTATGCATCGATTATCGGATGCTTAACTAGGCAACTGTTAAAAATAAGTACCCGTTGCCTCGGATTGAGGACTTATTCGATCAACTCAGAACAGCGAGGGTGTTCTCCAAGATCGACCTCAGGTCAGGATACCATCAACTCAGAGTAAAGGAAGAGGATATACCTAAGACTGCCTTCAGAACGAGATATGGCCATTATGAGTTCGTAGTAATGCCCTTCGGACTCACTAATGCGCCTGCTGCCTTTATGGATCTAATGAACCGAATATTCAGACCATATTTGGATAGCTTTGTCATCGTCTTTATTGATGACATTCTCGTATATTCTGAGAACAAGGAACAGCACGTGGAGCACTTGAAAATCGTCTTGAAAACCCTTCAAGATAACCAACTCTATGCTAAGTTTTCAAAATGTGAATTCTGGCTAGACAAAGTGATGTTCCTTGGTCATGTGATCTCAAAAGATGGAATCGCAGTGGATCCTGCAAAGGTGGAAGCTGTGATGGACTGGAAGCAGCCAGAAAATATCACTGAGGTCCGTAGCTTCCTTGGACTTGCCGGATATTATCGGAAGTTCATACAAGACTTCTCCCGAATCGCCGTACCGATGACGAAATTACTTAAAAAGGGAGTCAAGTTTGAATGGACTGACCAGTGTAAGGAGTGCTTTGAGGTTCTCAAACAGAGGCTTACCACTGCTGTAAGACCCGCAATTTTTCAGAAAATATCTGAATAAAATTCATGAGGCATTTACCGCTAAAAATGGCATTTTTCTCAGAATGCGAAACGAATCAATTCCTACGAGCCAGTTACACTTAGGATATTCGTCAAATCGCGAATATATGCTCAAACACTCTGGAAGCCATAACTTCCTATCTGAACAAAATCAAAGAATTCCTGCGAGCCAACTTTCTTAGTGGCATCAATACGAAGATAATGGCGTACTCAGAATTTTTCGGAAAAAAATCGCCGAAAACCCGAAATTCTTGCGGGACCCACAGAAATATGGGTGGGACCCACAAAAATATTTCTCAGAAAATATTCTAGAAGATTCTAGAATATTCCAGCACCTTCCAGCACCTTCCAGAGCCTTCCAGCTCCTTCCAGCACCTTCCATGGAAGGGATTTCTGAAAAGCCAAGGGGTAAAGAGGGGATTCTGAAACTTGGGGCCCAAGTTTCAGAACCTATAAATAGAGGACCCCCCCTCCTTTAGAAAATCGCCAACCCCTCTCTCTCTCCTCCTTTTTCCAAACCTCCCCTACCTAGCCTAGCCCACCTGAGCCCACCTGACCTGGTCTGAGCCTGCCTGACTTAGCCTGAGCCTGCTTGACCTGGTCTGAGCCTGCCTGACCTGGTCCTAACCCACCTGACCTAGGTCTGAACCTACTTGACCTAAGTCTGAACCCAGTTGACTTGACTTGAACCTGGTTTGGTTCAAAGTCAAAGTCCAAGTCCTTTTTTGTCCAAAGTTCGAAGTTGATCCTTTTTCGAAGTCGAGCCTCGTTCGAAGCGTTTGAAGCAATCGGAGTCGTTTCTTCCTCAAATTGAAGTAAGTTCGCTTCATTAAACCATCTCTCTCAAGTATTTGATTGTTTGTATATAGCATATACTTTCTGAAGTAGTATCTTGCTTTAGTTCTTGGTTGAGCCCTCTAGGACACTTCGGTGTTCACGCGCTCGCCTCGTAACTATCGTCGGATATATATGTTCGAATACGCAGTATATGCGTTCTTCAAAATAGTATCTCACCCTAGTTCTTGGTTGAGCCCTCTAGGACACTTTGGTATTCACTCGCTCGCCTCGTAACTATCGTTGGATACAGATCTAGGTGTATATCTGCTGATACTGCCGACGCGTCTTATATCGCACAGGCTATGTAATTTACCTTTGCCGTCGCGTCGTATGATGCCAAGGCTCCCTGCTTTCTGTACTTCCGATTAAAGCACTTCTGATTATGCATTTACTTACGCCGTCGCGTCGAACGATGCCAAGGGTCCTGCTTTCTGCAATGTATTTACTTACGCCGTCGCGTCCAACGATGCCAAGGCTTCTGCTTTGTTATATATGTAGAATATTTCGTTCAGTTACACACCCTAAACAATAGTATATGCATTTCCTTTACACCGCCGCTGTATAAAGCACAGGCTTCTGCTTATATTACATATATGGCGCGTAAGTGAGCGTTCAAATGGAGATCAACTCCAAAATCGCCCATGTGATTCCCTTACCGCTCCTCGTACAAGATTCTGCTTGACGAATAAAGCCCCTATTGGAAAGGCTTCGCCTTTTGGCAAAATGCTCTTTACGTAAAGACTAAATCAATTACGTATGGCCTGGCTATGGCCCAAGGTTCCTGCAACCTTGATGGATGCAAAGTACGCACAACGGTGCACATCCATTTCCCGAGTTAAGCGTAGCGATTTCCCACCAAAGAGGAGAGATGCCGCTGAAATGGACAAAAGAAAATGCACGCTTTCTCCGTTAAAGAGAGGAAGTGCTGCTGAAATTCCTGAAGGAGCTAAAGAATGGCTCAGAAAGAACGTAGCAGAAGTGCTACCCAGTTTATGGAACGCCTTCTACGATGTAGAAAGGTTCGTGTTATCATCGCAAAATTTTACTTTTGCAAATCAAACTGACCTTTGAAAAAGATTTTTGAAAATAACTTGCCTCCATTTTTAAAATGCGGGAAAATTCCGTAGAATGGGACTCGCCTGTCGGTACGAGGTTCAACCGTTCCTGCCACCTTTAACAGGGGTAATTGAACCAAGGATCAATCTTATGCTCTACTCTATTCAGCTTGTCTAAATCATATTCTAATTTCTAAATGCACAAAGAATCAGGCATGTGCTATGAATTTTCAGAAAATGCACATTTGAAAACATGATGTTTGCTTTGAATGATTGAAATATTTAGAAAATGTAAATTTTGGAAATGATATCACATGAGAAATCGTGAAATGGGATTTGAAATATACTTCTGAGAGAAATAAAAATCGATTTTGAGGAATCCTTGACATTTGGTGAAAATCGATTCTGAGAGACTTGGTTTCTCTTAATTCAAACTTTGAACTTGAAAATATAACTTGAAAATTTGAATTTGGAACTTGGGAAATACTTGAAATATCCTTTGAAATTCAATGTCTTTGGAAAAATCGATTTTGCTATAAGACTTAGGAGATTTTGAGGAAATGAACTTCTTTGAATTGAGATTGGAATTGGCAAATGCATGAAATGAATGAATATGATTTTGAGGAATTGAGAAATACTTTTTGTATTTTTGAGAAATGCAGTGCATTTTTGAAGTTAGCCTAAGAGTGTAGGCTGAATGTGGCTAATGTGAAGATCATAAATCTGAGTATCATTCATATTCTGACTATGGCCATAAATACGAATTCCACCAAGTTTATAAACTTCATAGAAGCTAGTGCATGTGCCATTCGTGTAGACCATGGTGAATTTATAAAAATATGCATGAATCATCATCCATCACACATTAACATTATAAAAAAAATAAACTATATGCAATGCATCCTAAGCTAAGCAGGAAATGTAAATTCTTATTCCAAAGTTTAATTTAGTTTACATCACTATTGAAATTTAAATACATGAAAAATAAAGTCTTCAATGTACCTGCAAAACTAGAAAACTTGGTTAATGAAAATATGTTGGCTTTTCTAGATTTATCCAACAATATCAGGAAATTATGGGATTTTGCTAGATATAAGCCTTTTTGCCATGATTCCCTTAAATCAAAATGATAAAGTATGAAATAAAATTGAATAAATAAGGAAGATAAGATATGAAATTTCGAATTTGGGGTTCAAATGACCAAAATACCCCTAATAACAAGACTATGGCCTTGAAATTAGGGTTTTTAGAAAGATGTTTTGATAAAATGCAAATTTTGAAGTTTAGATGAAATAAACTAAGCTAAATATGATGTGACATACTTAAATATATGAAAATTAGGGTTAGGTATTTCGAAATTTAGGTCAAATGACCAAATTGCCCCCGATAGCAAGACTATGGCCTTGAAATCAGGGTTTTTAAAAAGAGATTTTGGTAAAAACTTAGGTTTTGTGCACTAAATGAAATCAAATGAGCACAAAATTAAACCTAAAGCATCCTAATATGATTATGAACATAATAAAACCCTAAAAATATATGCTTATGCACGAAAATCCAATAATATCACAAATTTTGTGATTTTTGCAGTGTTTTTGGATCTTTCAGGAACCCGGTTTTGCAATTTTCTTAATTCAGCCATCAAATAGATTCCAAAATCCATAAAAATTGGTACCTGCACTTGTTATAACCCTAATGTCGAATTGGAATCATAAAAATAATTTTTTAACATTAAATCAATCCGAAAATTGCATTAAACCCTAAAAATATGCTATTTTTGACCTAATTCACCAACCAGTTTCAGTCCAAGACCTGAACCAGGAGTCAAATCTCCATGGAAATTTATGAAATTTTACAGAGACTAACTAAGAAGAAAAACAGAGATTTCCCAATTTACAGATCGGAAAAATCATCTCCGGTTAGGGAGAAACCTTTCCGGCATTCTTTGCTAAAATATATCACTCTTAACAGGGATTAAAACGGCTATTCCAGATTGAAAATACATACATAAATAACAATTCTAAACAAAAAACTCTGAAATTTTAGTGGTGAACAGTAGACAGAAAAATAATAATACTCACGTTTTACAGATCTATAATCGGATCTGTGGTTTGGGATTTATGACTAACACAAGTCTGATTAGGGTTTTGGTAAACCCTAACGAGCTTTAAATCTAAAAACAGATTCTCTAAATAGGGAAAAATACTAAACAGTGATCAAAAAATCCGAAAATTTCACAGAAGATATATCTACTCAATGTGAATCCATAGCACTTTACATATCTAAAATCGGATATAAGATGAGAGAAATATCATCACAGCAAGTTACCTTCTTGATTTTAACCACGATTTTAAAGCTTTAAAAACCCGATTTGATGTCTGATTTTTTTGACAGGGTTCCCGAGATCCAAAACCTCTGATTTTTCTACAGTAACTCAATAACTCATGTATGCACCACATATAAAAAAATAAAAACTAAACAATGAGAACTTCAATCCGAAATAACATTATCTTTACTGTTCTAAACCTAAAACACACAGAAATTTAAGAAACTTGACAAACCATGCATTAACTAATGTAAATAAATAAAATAAACCATAAAACAGTAAATAAAAATTATTTTTATGCTGTAGAACGTAAAACAAACATGAATAAACCATGAAAATAAATTAAAAACAGGGAATCAATGGCTGGAATTTGATATCACCTTTAAAACATAGATTTAACCCATTAAAAAGGGTAAATCATATATTTTATTGGTTAATAATGCAAAGAATCATGTTAAAATCAATTCTAATGGATTAAAATCTCTGTAAATCATCCAAAACAGGGTTAGATCACCTTCTTGGAGTGTTCTTGCTGATTCTTGATGGTTCTTGAGGTTGAATCCATGGTTTAATCCATGAAGGGGATGACACCAATGGCTAAAATTGATTTAAAACATGAAAAAGTATTAAATAAAACTAAAAAATATTAAAAATATTACCTTGGTGCTTGCAGCTGCAATGGAGGAAGGTGAAGGTGCTGGATAGGAGAGAGAGGCCACGAAAATTTGAGAGAAAAGAGCCCTCCTTTTGGCCCCCCTTAGGTCCCTTTTTATAGTTTTTCAAAAAGTCACTTAATTAGGGTTAATTAAGAGGTTTTTCATTTTTTTAGGACTCTTTCTAATAAATCCACTAAAGGCAACGATTTTTTGTGGTTTTCTAACCTAGGTGGGACTCTAATTAATCCCTAATTAGCCCCTAACTAAACCTAGGAAACCCCCAAATGTGATGCCACTTGGCATCTTTCACATTTGGGTTTTTAAAACACCTTTAAAAACATTTAAAAACACTAGTTTTAAAAACTAATTTTCAAAATGAGTTTTCAAAATGGTTTTGACTCTTCTAAACCTCTAACACTAACCAAGACATCAACTAACTTTAGTCTAGCCCTGACTTACTCGAATATGGCACCACCCCGAGTGGGCCCTACTTGAGTTTTTCAAAAAGTGATTTTAAAACTTGAAATTGAAGGAGTTTTCAAAAGATTTTCAAAAGTAAACTTAAAATTAGGATTTTTGAAATGACATAAGGTCCTAACTGAGTTAGAATTCCTCTGGATATGGTGCCAACTGAGTGGGCCCACATCGAATTTTAGAAATTTTGAAATAAACACTGAAAATGGCTTTGAAAAAGGGTTAAAATTGACATTTGAAATTCAAGATTTTTGAAAATAGGGTCTCAAGCGAACTGGAACTCCGGGTTAGAGTCCTGAACCCTTAGGACTCTGAGTTTTTAGATTTTAAAAGCTAAATGAAAGAATTTTCAAAAGATTTTATCAAGAAATGATGAAATAAGTCAGAAAACACAGTCAGGGTTAGACTCCTAACTTGACTGAACTCTAAAATAGAGTCCTGAACTAACTGGACTCTGTAAAATGACCTAAATTTTGAAAGCAAACGGAAAAGATTGAAAATGGAAGTAAAACAGACTTAAAAACAGACTCCTGACTGGATTAGGACTCTGAGACAGAGTCCTAATCGGACTGAAACTTTCAAAAATTTGAGAAATTTGATGAATAGAGGAATTCAGAAGCGACACCACCTCAATGAGTCTCATCTGTGAATTGAAATCGATTAAAATTTGAATTTGAAATGAATTCAGATTGTTTCCTTGAGAAAATATTTCGAAATATAAAGTCCTGGGGTTGGAAAATGACAGAGTATTGAATAAAAACCCAGGTTTTGAAATTGATTTTGAAATAAAGCTTTAAAATTCAAATCTGGATTGAATGTTTTAAAATTAGGAGTGTTGGATCTTGAAAATGAGATGCAATGCTATGCAGAATACGTGCAATGACATGCAATGATCTGTGATGACTTATGAAATGGACAAACACTGGATGAGGGTGAAAATTTGGGGTGTTTACAGTTCGTCGCACCACTGCCGGTAGAGCAGAAAAGGTGTTGACAGAATGGTTGGCAGAAGAGCTGCCAGAACCAGATAAGTGGCACAATGATGTCCTTTGTTGGAACGATGTCTGAATGACTCGTCTCCCTGACACCTGCAAGGGCATCATACTTGTAAGAGCCGTTGCGCCAAAGTAGTGGTAGCGCCTTGACAAGGTCCTGAGCTCGTTGCGTAAAAATACGCCGAGTAGCCGATCCGTAGAGATCGAGTCATGTGCATGCTCATTAAGAATTATCAGACAACCAGACTCGTAAGGGCCGCTGAGCCGGAGTGTGTTGTTTCCACCGAAAGAGGTGAAGTGCTCGTCAAGGCCGAAGTGTCGAGAGCAGAGTTAAGCATGCATATGAATAAAACCTTTGTTCCACGGTGAAAACCGTGTGGTTGATTGGGGTCGGGTACATACTTCTCAAAGGCTGCCCTATAGGCATGCAATGTTCGTCAAGTAATTGTAAGACCGGCAGGCCCCTTTCAGAATTTCTCACCGAGGAAGACGGTGATGGCGCAGCCTTGAGTGACATATATTTCACCCGAACCTGATAGAGTTCATTGATGGCCTTCGTCACTCAGAGGTATGGAGGTCATGGTTATCCTTAAATATCTAAGGATTGAACCCAACTACTGCAGTAGCAGAATGCATTCGGATACCTAGTAAGGATCTCTTCCGGTATGCTGTACCGTCCTACTAGGGGGATGGGGTCAACAGGCCTCTGGGGTATCTAAAATACATAGAATAATCAACCCCCAGATCGTCACGTTGTCGCCCAGATATGAGTCCCCTAAGCCCAGGGGGAGGTGCAATTATCGAAACAAAGCATTAGCTTAGGTACAACGCTACTTTGAATATATGAGTGGATGACGTTGTTGAGTCAGTCCTGCATAACCTTTGTGAAGGTGTCATGGTCGGTATACTACTGGACCGATTGGGAAAGAACCCCATTGATATCCGTACGACTAAGAGAAGCTCGGAGAGCTGTCCTTAGATTCGTAGGATACGGATGTGCCAAGCATAAAGGCTTGAGCTAGACATCCATTCGTGACTCTGAGGAAGTCAAGGCTAAGTCGTAGAGACTTAAGAGGTTATTCTAACTCACAGCCCTGAAGAGGCTTATGCGAAGTCATGACGACTTGCGTGGATGTTCAACTCATAGCCCTGATGAGGCTTTTGCGATATACGCTAAGTCATGGAGGCTTGAGCGTCGTATTACGAACTGCGACCCTGAGTGGTCTATGCATTTACTTGAGTTGAATAGATAGGTGTTTGCCTACTTACCAGACCATCAGTGGTTCTGACCCCGTTTTATGGGGATTTCAGGTGTTGAACCTGCGTGGCGATATGCGGAGCAAGGCGGCATCGAGTTCCAGGGTTTCTCTAGACAGAGTTGTACTGCTTCCTTTTTATTGAACCTTCACTGCTTTTCTAAGCAGTAGTGTTGTAATAAACATGTGTTTTCGATAAAATGGAACACTTTGGTGGTCAATGAGTTGCTTGGCCACATACCTGCAACGTGCTCGAAGTTTTCTAAAACCGACGACTCATTATCGTCTTATTCCGCTGCTAAAAGCTTTCTAAGTTCCGCTGCAAAGAAAAAAAAAGAAAAGAAATTCATGAAAATTTTAACTTAGCTTTGTTTTGGAAATCCGGGGCGTTACAGAATTGGTATCAGAGCAAGAGTCTGAGAAACCTGGTTCGAGATCCGTCTTGTCCACCATATCGCACTGTAAGTATATTTTATACTTCTTGTTCTGATCTGGGTGCATCTTTGTATAGATGGCAACTCACGACTCCCGAGGATACTGCTATCGTTGCGGGATCATGCACGATGAGTGGGTATGCCCATATGAAGTCCAAGACTGCCAGTATTGTGGCGAAGAAGGGCGTTCCGTCAACGAATGCCAAATGAAGCATACCGCCGATATGGGTCGGTGGGGATCGCTTGGTCTTAGGGATGAGACCTCGCGTGTTAGTGGGCCACATTACTCCAGTAGAGGGAGTAGCCGTACTCCAGCAACTTCTGATGAACTACCGTCTCTGGTAGGATTTGACTTGAACTTCCTTGAGGGATTTGGTCAATCGCAAGGCTATCAACAGGCATCATGTACGCCTAGCTTGCACAGTTGGGAGGAGGGATGCAACAACTCCTTCTATAATCCCATTATGATTTCAAATTCCTCGAATCAAAGTACTATTATATAGGGGAACAGAGCGGCTACACCAATGCCGAGTCTGAATTGCCAGGAAGAGGGATACAACCTATATCATCCCGTTATGGTCTCGGATTCTCCGAGCCATGATGCCACTGAATGGGCAAGTGGATCGGCATCACTGATCTATCCACAAGAGTCGCTTGAGAGTGCGGAAGTGCCGCCCAAGCCAAAGCTAGTTGTGCCTGCACCAAGGCAATGTGGAAGTAAACGATACTTCGGGTTCTTTGGGTCAAGAAAGAAATCCAGTTCCTAGAAGAGACTGGTAGTGTTTTGGAGTCAATAGACTCATGTACCTAGTTTCTCAACGCCTAAAAGTCTGCCAGTGCGGCATGACGTTTTGTTTAAGGCGATGCTTGTGTAAATGTGATGTATATTAAGTAAATAAAACTTTGCTTCGATATATACATTGTGAAACTAAAACACATTGCTTGTATGTGGTAGATAAATGGCTCCTACGACGAGGAGAACCATACCAAGCGAGGAGTCCCATACTCAAGGATTTCTGCTGGAAACACTCAACAATTTGGTTACTGCCATTCGAGAAACAAGGCCAGAACCAGTCACACCTCGAAGCGAAAACCTTGGTGGAATAACCTATGAAAAATTCCTCAAGCTCGATCCACCAGTCTTCGCCGGTAGAGCCGATCCTGAACTGGCAGAAAGTTGGGTCGAAGAGACCGAACGTGCCTTCCTGGTGCTGGGAGTACCAGAAGAAAAGAAGACCAACTTTGGCACGTACAGGCTGAAAGACAATGCACGAAAGTGGTGGGATACCACTAAGATTATCCAGTTCTCGGAAGTTGAAGTCATTCCTTGGACTGACTTCCAGAGAGCTTTCATGGATAATTACTTTCCATTACACTCCAGAAACAAGAAGAAGATGGAGTTTCTAGAATTGGAGCAAGGTGGCATGAATCTGATTGACTATACCACCAAATTTCAAAATCTTGAACAGTACTGCTCCCGGTTATTTGAGACCGACCAAGAAAGGGCCGACAAGTACATCAATGGACTGCGAGAAGGGCTAAGGTCACGGGTTATCACCAGCATGCCCCAAACGTTTCAAACGGCTGTGGCAGCAGCTTCAAAAATACAAGTGGATTGGGAGCGATCAAAAGTGATCATAGCAAAAAGGCCCATAGTTGATGGTGGGAACAAGAAGAGAATGTTTCCAAGTGGCCAGGGTTCACGACAACCCTTTCAGAAGAAAAGGTTCCAAGGTGGGAACAACACTCAACAAGTTGTAAGGCCAAGGTAGAACATGGCTCCAAACAATCTGCAGTCCAACCCAAACTGCCCAAACTGCCATGTTAATCACGCAAGAGGACCATGTCCACGTGACACAGGTGGATGCTTCTACTGTGGCAAAGTGGGCCACATTGCAAGACAATGCAGGAAGAAGCTTATTGATGAGCAGAGGAGGAATGCCAGATCTGTCGGACCCTCTCAACAAGTACCACAACAAACACTAGTCCAATGACCCCCACCTAGAGTAGAACAAAGGCCTACTGCAGGTCGTGTATACGCTGTAACGACTGAACAAGTCGAAACCGGTGACCTCATTGAAGGCACCGTACCTGTTAATGTACATGCAGCTTACGTCTTGTTTGATTGTGGTGCTACTCATACGTTTATCTCCGATGATTTCACCGAACAACTCCACGCCTCGGTGCAACCGATTGATAAAATGATCGAAGTATATAACCCGTTGGGTTCACGCACCAAATGTACCCGGTGTGTGAAAAATTTAGATATTGAGATAGCAGGGCAACACTTGCCTACTGACGCCATCTTGATCGATATGATACAGTACGATGTTATTCTGGGAATGAATTGGTTGGCTCAGAATAATGCCAAGATTCTGTGCCGCGAGGGCAGAGTGATTCTATCTCGACCGGGATTGCCTAAGATGGAATACCGGTTATCCAAACCAGTTCCACAAAAAAGGCTCATATCAGCACTTAAGGTACAAAAATACCTTAGGAAGGGTTGTGTGGCCTTTCTGTTGAGTCTCTCGGTGGAAAAATCCAACGACCAACCCCTTGAGAGTTTGGAAGTAGTGCGGGAGTTTCCTGATCTGTTTCCTAAGGAATTGCCAGGACTTCCGCCACTTCGTGAGGTTGAATTTGGAATTCAATCCTTACCTGGAACAGCGCCGATATCCAAAGCCCCTTATCGTATGGCACCAGCTGAACTCAGTGAGTTGAAATGTCAGTTGGAAGAACTGATGGAACAAGGGTTCATCTGACCAAGTATGTCACCATGGGGAGCCCCAGTGCTGTTTGTAAAGAAGAAGGATGGATCCCTTCGGTTATGCATCGATTATCGGATGCTTAACCAGGCAACCGTTAAAAATAAGTACCCGTTGCCTCGGATTGAGGACTTATTCGATCAGCTCAGAACAGCGAGAGTGTTCTCCAAGATCGACCTCAGGTCTGGATACCATTAGCTCAGAGTTAAGGAGGTGGATATACCTAAGACTGCCTTCAGAACGAGATATGGCCATTATGAGTTCGTAGTAATGCCCTTCGGACTTACTAATGCGCCTGCTGTCTTTATGGACCTGATGAATCGAGTGTTCAAGCCATACTTAGACACTTTTGTCATCGTCTTCATTGATGACATTCTCGTGTATTCAGAGAATGAGGAACAACACAAGGAGCACTTGAGAATCGTCTTGAAAACCCTTCAAGATAATCAGTTATATGCCAAGTTTTCAAAATATGAATTCTGGCTAGACAAAGTAATGTTCCTTGGCCATGTGATCTCCAAAGATGGAATTGCAGTAGATCCTGCGAAGGTCGAAGCTGTGATAGACTGGAAGCAGCCAGAAAATATCACTGAGGTCCGCAGCTTCCTTGGACTTGCCGGATATTATCGGAAGTTCATACAAGACTTCTCCCGAATCGCCGTACCGATGACAAAATTGTTGAAAAAGGGAGTCAAGTTCGAATGGACTGACCAGTGTAAGAAGTGCTTTGAGGTTCTCAAACAGAGGCTTACCACTGCCCCTGTCCTTACCTTACCTGCTGGTCAGGGAGGCTTCGTGGCTTATACCGATGCCTCGGGAACAGGTCTGGGTTGCGTATTGATGCAGCATGGCAAAGTAATCGCCTATGCATCCCGTCAGTTAAGAATTCATGAGAAAAACTATCCAACCCACGATCTTGAGCTTGTCGTGGTAGTGTTCGCACTTAAAATATGGCGACACTACCTTTATGGAGAGAAATTTGAGGTCATGTCGGACCATAAAAGCCTAAAATACCTCTTTTCTCAAAAGGAACTCAATATGCGGCAACGACGATGGCTGGAATTCCTCAAAGACTATGAATTCACGCTTTCCTATCACCCTGGAAAAGCGAATGTTGTAGCAGATGCCCTTAGTCGCAAGACTGTTGGCACTCTGGCCAGCCTCACCGGACAATGGAAGCTGATGGAGGATTTTGTCAGTTGGAAGCCATTCCTGGCTGACCCAGGAAAGATTCGATTATCATGCCTGACAATCCATATCGAGATCCTCGATCGCATCGTAGCCGAACAGTTCAAGGACCCCCAGTACTTGGAATTAAAAGATCGTGCTGCTAAAGATGACACTTTCTTCCATTTAAAAGAGGATGGAGGAATATGGATGAAAGAAAGAATTTGGGTTCCAAATAACCCTGAGCTAAGACAGGAAGTACTCTAGGGGGCTCATAACAGCAAGTACACCATTCAAACCTGGAGGTACAAAAATGTTTCGGGACTTACAGAGAAAGTACTGGTGGAGGGGTATGAAACGTGATGTGGCTACATTTGTCTCAAGGTGTTTAATCTGCCAGCAAGTAAAAATTGAGCATCAACGACCTGGTGGAAAAATGCAACGGATCGAGATTCCAGAATGGAAATGGGAAGGCATTACGATGGATTTCATCATTGGATTGCCTCGGTCCAAGAGACAACACGATTCGATATGGGTGATCGTGGACAGACTCACCAAGTCTGCTCACTTCCTGCCGATCAACACTCGATACTCAACTGAACGGTTGGCAGAGATCTACATTCGGGAAATCATTAGACTCCATGGAGTGCCGATTTCGATCATATCCGATCGTGACCCGAAGTTCACCTCTCACTTTTGGGAGCAGCTTCAAAGAGCCCTGGGGACGAAACTCAAGTTCAGTACAGCATTCCATCCCCAAACAGATGGGAATCAGAATGAACCATACAGACTCTTGAAGATATGCTAAGAGCCTGTATGCTAGAATGGAAAGGTGATTGGGATTCCCACCTAGCGTTGGCTGAATTTGCTTATAATAATAGCCACGACGCTAGCATTGGAATGGCACCGTATGAAGCCTTGTACGGGTGACCCTGTCGATCACCAATCCATTGGGGTGAAGTGGGTGAGCGAACCTTGGACTCGCCCATAGTGTTGCAGCATTATACTGAGCAGGTCCACATGATCAGGAAGAAGCTACTGACTGCTCAGAGTCGACAGAAGAGCTACGCCGATCAGCGGCGTAGGGAACTCACTTTTGCGGTTGGAGATAAAGTTTTTATGAAGGTCTCCCCAACCAAGAGTGTGTTTCGTTTAGGAAAGAAGGGGAAGCTCAGCCCCAAATTCGTTGGTCCCTTCGAGGTTTTGAGCCGGATAGGAGAGACCGCCTACAGAGTAGCATTGCCGCCGCAGTATACACAGATACACAACGTATTTCATGTGTCAATGCTTAGAAAATACGTTCACGACCCTTCCCACGTCATCCAACATGAAGATATTGACATCCAGGAGTATATGACGGTGGAAGAAAGGCCAGTAGATATCATGGACCGACGGGAGCAAGTGCTAAGAACGAAGGTCATTCCACTTGTCAAAGTGAGATGGCAACATCACGGAGTCGATGATTGCACTTAAAAGCCCGAATCGGATATGCGGGATAAATATCCTGAACTCTTCACCTTGTACTCTTAGCTGAATTTCACGGACGAAATTCCTTTAAGGGGGTAATGATGTAAGACCCGCAATTTTTCAGAAAATATCTGAATAAAATTCATGAGGCATTTACCGCTAAAAATGGCATTTTTCTCAGAATGCGAAACGAATCAATTCCTGCGAGCCAGTTACACTTAGGATATTCGTCAAATCGCGAATATATGCTCAAACACTCTGGAAGCCATAACTTCCTATCTGAACAAAATCAAAGGATTCCTGCGAGCCAACTTTCTTAGTGGCATCAATACGAAGATAATGGCGTACTCAGAATTTTTCGGAAAAAAATCGCCGAAAACCCGAAATTCTTGCGGGACCCACAGAAATATGGGTGGGACCCACAGAAATATTTCTCAGAAAATATTCTAGAATATTCCAGCACCTTTCAGCACCTTCCAGAGCCTTCCAGCTCCTTCCAGCACCTTCCATGGAAGGGATTTCTGAAAAGCCAAGGGGTAAAGAGGGGATTCTGAAACTTGGGGCCCAAGTTTCAGAACCTATAAATAGAGGACCCCCCCTCCTTTAGAAAATCGCCAACCCCTCTCTCTCTCCTCCTTTTTCCAAACCTCCCCTACCTAGCCTAGCCCACCTGACCTGGTCTGAGCCTGCCTGACTTAGCCTGAGCCTGCTTGACCTGGTCTGAGCCTGCCTGACCTGGTCCTAACCCACCTGACCTAGGTCTGAACCTACTTGACCTAAGTCTGAACCCAGTTGACTTGACTTGAACCTGGTTTGGTTCAAAGTCAAAGTCTAAGTCCTTTTTTGTCCAAAGTTCGAAGTTGATCCTTTTTCGAAGTCGAGCCTCGTTCGAAGCGTTTGAAGCGTTTGAAGCAATCGGAGTCGTTTCTTCCTCAAATTGAAGTAAGTTCGCTTCATTAAACCATCTCTCTCAAGTATTTGATTGTTTGTATATAGCATATACTTTCTGAAGTAGTATCTTGCTTTAGTTCTTGGTTGAGCCCTCTAGGACACTTCGGTGTTCACGCGCTCGCCTCGTAACTATCGTCGGATATATATGTTCGAATACGCAGTATATGCGTTCTTCAAAATAGTATCTCACCCTAGTTCTTGGTTGAGCCCTCTAGGACACTTTGGTATTCACTCGCTCGCCTCGTAACTATCGTTGGATACAGATCTAGGTGTATATCTGCTGATACTGCCGACGCGTCTTATATCGCACAGGCTATGTAATTTACCTTTGCCGTCGCGTCGTATGATGCCAAGGCTCCCTGCTTTCTGTACTTCCGATTAAAGCACTTCTGATTATGCATTTACTTACGCCGTCGCGTCGAACGATGCCAAGGGTCCTGCTTTCTGCAATGTATTTACTTACGTCGTCGCGTCCAATGATGCCAAGGCTTCTGCTTTGTTATATATGTAGAATATTTCGTTCAGTTACACACCCTAAACAATAGTATATGCATTTCCTTTACACCGCCGCTGTATAAAGCACAGGCTTCTGCTTATATTACATATATGGCGCGTAAGTGAGCGTTCAAATGGAGATCAACTCCAAAATCGCCCATGTGATTCCCTTACCGCTCCTCGTACAAGATTCTGCTTGACGAATGAAGCCCCTATTGGAAAGGCTTCGCCTTTTGGCAAAATGCTCTTTACGTAAAGACTAAATCAATTACGTATGGCCTGGCTATGGCCCAAGGTTCCTGCAACCTTGATGGATGCAAAGTAGGCACAACGGTGCGCATCCATTTCCCGAGTTAAGCGTAGCGATTTCCCACCAAAGAGGGGAGATGCCGCTGAAATGGACAAAAGAAAACGCACGCTTTCTCCGTTAAAGAGAGGAAGTGCTGCTGAAATTCCTGAAGGAGCTAAAGAATGGCTCAGAAAGAACGTAGCAGAAGTGCTACCCAGTTTATGGAACGCCTTCTACGATGTAGAAAGGTTCGTCGCACCACTGCCGTTAGAGCAGAAAAGGTGTTGATAGAATGGTTGGCAGAAGAGCTGCCAGAACCAGATAAGTGGCACAATGATGTCCTTTGTTGGAACGATGTCTGAATGACTCGTCTCCCTGACACCTGCAAGGGCATCATACTTGTAAGAGCCGTTACGCCAAAGTAGTGGTAGCGCCTTGACAAGGTCCTGAGCTCGTTGCGTAAAAATACGCCGAGTAGCCGATCCGTAGAGATCGAGTCATGTGCATGCTCATTAAGAATTATCAGACAACCAGACTCGTAAGGGCCGCTGAGCCGGAGTGTGTTGTTTCCACCGAAAGAGGTGAAGTGCTCGTCAAGGCCGAAGTGCCGAGAGCAGAGTTAAGCATGCATATGAATAAAACCTTTGTTCCACGGTGAAAACCGTGTGGTTGATTGGGGTCGGGTACATACTTCTCAAAGGCTGCCCTATAGGCATGCAATGTTCGTCAAGTAATTGTAAGACCGGCAGGCCCCTTTCAGAATTTCTCACCGAGGAAGACGGTGATGGCGCAGCCTTGAGTGACATATATTTCACCCGAACCTGATAGAGTTCATTGATGGCCTTCGTCACTCAGAGGTATGGAGGTCGTGGTTATCCTTAAATATCTAAGGATTGAACCCAACTACTGCAGTAGCAGAATGCATTCGGATACCTAGTAAGGATCTCTTCTGGTATGCTGTACCGTCCTACTAGGGGGATGGGGTCAACAGGCCTCTGGGGTATCTAAAATACATAGAATAATCAACCCCCAGATCGTCGCGTTGTCGCCCAGATATGAGTCCCCTAAGCCAAGGGGGAGGTGCAATTATCGAAACAAAGCATTAGCTTAGGTACAACGCTACTTTGAATGTATGAGTGGATGACGTTGTTGAGTCAGTCCTGCATAACCTTTGTGAAGGTGTCATGGTCGGTATACTACTGGACCGATTGGGAAAGAACCCCATTGATATCCGTACGACTAAGAGAAGCTCGGAGAGCTGTCCTTAGATTCGTAGGATACGGATGTGCCAAGCATAAAGGCTTGAGATAGACATCCATTCGTGACTCTGAGGAAGTCAAGGCTAAGTCGTAGAGACTTAAGAGGTTATTCTAACTCACAGCCCTGAAGAGGCTTATGCGAAGTCATGACGACTTGCGTGGATGTTCAACTCATAGCCCTGATGAGGCTTTTGCGATATACGCTAAGTCATGGAGGCTTGAGCGTCGTATTACGAACTGCGACCCTGAGTGGTCTATGCATTTACTTGAGTTGAATAGATAGGTGTTTGTCTACTTACCAGACCATCAGTGGTTCTGACCCCGTTTTATGGGGATTTCAGGTGTTGAACCTGCGTGGCGATATGCGGAGCAAGGCGGCATCGAGTTCCAGGGTTTCTCTAGACAGAGTTGTACTGCTTCCTTTTTATTGAACCTTCACTGCTTTTCTAAGCAGTAGTGTTGTAATAAACATGTGCTTTCGATAAAATGGAACACTTTGGTGGTCAATGAGTTGCTTGGCCACATACCTGCAACGTGCTTGGAGTTTTCTAAAACCGACGACTCATTATCGTCTTATTCTGCTGCTAAAAGCTTTCTAAGTTCCGCTGCAAAGAAAAAAAAAAAAAAAGAAATTCATGAAAATTTTAACTTAGCTTTGTTTTGGAAATCCGGGGCGTTACAACTGCCCCTGTCCTTACCTTACCTTCTGGTCAGGGAGGCTTCGTTGCTTATACCGATGCCTCAGGAACAGGTTTGGGTTGTGTGTTAATGCAGCATGGAAAAGTAATCGCCTATGCGTCACGACAGTTGAGAGTCCATGAGAAAAACTATCCAACCCACGACTTGGAGCTTGCCGCGGTGGTGTTCGCGCTTAAAATCTGGCGACACTACCTGTATGGAGAGAAATTTGAGGTCATGTCGGACCATAAAAGCCTAAAATACCTCTTTTCTCAAAAAGAACTTAATATGCGGCAACGACGATGGCTGGAATTCCTCAAAGACTATGAATTCACGCTTTCCTGTCACCCTGGAAAGGCGAATGTTGTAGCAGATGCCCTTAGTCGCAAGACTGTTGGCACTCTGGCCAGCCTAACTGGACAATGGAAGTTGATGGAGGATTTCGTCAAGTGGAAGCCATTTTTGGCTGATTCAGGTAGAATCCAAATGTCATGTTTGACGATCCACATTGAGTTCCTCGATCGCATCGTAGCCGAACAGTTCAAGGATCCCCAGTACTTGGAATTGAAAGCTCGTGTTGAAAAAGATGACACTTTCTTCCATTTGAAAGAAGATGGAGGAATATGGATGGAAGAAAGAATTTGGGTTCCAAATAACCCTGAGCTAAGACAGGAAGTACTCCAGGAGGCCCATAGTAGCAAATATACTATCCACCCTGGGGGTACGAAGATGTTCCGAGATTTACAGAGAAAGTACTGGTGGAAGGGTATGAAGCGTGATGTGGCTACGTTTGTCTCGAAGTGTTTGATCTGCCAGCAAGTTAAGATCGAACATCAGCGACCTGGTAGAAAGATGCAACAGATCGAGATTCCAGAATGGAAATGGGAAGGCATTACGATGGATTTCATCGTTGGATTGCCTCGATCCAAGAGACAACATGACTCAATATGGGTGATCGTGGACAGACTCACCAAGTCTGCTCATTTTCTGCCAATCAACACTCGATACTCAACTGAACGATTGGCAGAGATCTACATTCGGGAAATCGTTAGACTCCATGGAGTGCCGATTTCGATCATATCTGATCGTGACCCGAAGTTCACCTCTCACTTTTGAGAGCAGCTTCAGAGAGCCCTGGGGATGAAACTCAAGTTCAGTACAACATTCCATCCCCAAACAGATGGGCAATCAGAACGAACCATACAGACTCTTGAAGATATGCTAAGAGCCTGTATGCTGGAATGGAAAGGTGATTGGGATTCCCACCTAGCGTTGGCTGAATTTGCTTATAATAATAGCCACCACGCTAGCATTGGGATGGCGCCGTATGAAGCCTTGTATGGGCGACCCTGTCGATCACCAATCCATTGGGGTGAAGTGGGTGAGCGAACCTTGGACTCGCCCATTGTGTTGCAGCATTATACTGAGCAGGTCCACATGATCAGAAAGAAGCTACTGACTGCTCAGAGTCGACAGAAGAGCTACGCCGATCAGCGGCGTAGGGAACTCACTTTTGCGGTTGGAGATAAGGTTTTTATCAAGGTCTCTCCAACCAAGAGTGTGTTTCGTTTTGGAAGGAAGGGGAAGCTCAGCCCCAGATTCGTTGGTCCCTTCGAAGTTTTGAGCCGAATCGGAGAGACTGCCTACCGAGTAGCATTGCCACCACAATACGCGCAAATACATGATGTATTTCACGTATCAATGCTTCGTAAATACGTTCATGATCCTTCTCACGTCATTCAACATGAAGATATTGACATTCGAGAAGATATGACGGTAGAAGAAAGGCCAGTGGAGATCATAGACCGCCGGGAGCAAGTGCTAAGGGCAAAGGTCATTCCACTTGTTAAAGTGAGGTGGCAGCATCATGGAATCGATGATTGCACTTGGGAGCCTGAATCGGATATGCGGGATAAATATCCTGAACTCTTCACCTTGTACTCTTAGTTGAATTTCGAGGACGAAATTCCTTTAAGGGGGTAATGATGTAAGACCCGCAATTTTTCAGAAAATATCTGAATAAAATTCATGAGGCATTTACCGGTAAAGATAGCATTTTTTCTCAGAATGCGAAACGAATCAATTCCTGCGAGGCAGTTATACTTAGGATATTCGTCGAATCGCGAATATATGCTCAAACACTCTGGAAGCCATAACTTCCTACCTGAACGAAATCAAAGGATTCCTGCGAGCCAACTTTCTTAGTTACGTCAATACGAAGGGAATGACGTACTCAGAATTTTTCGGAAAAAAGTCGTCGGAAACCCGAAATTCTTGCGGGACCCACAAAAATATTCCTCAGAAAATATCTGGTGGGACCCACAAAAATATCCCATGGAATATCCAAGTGGACCCCATACCAAGGAACCTCTTGGCATTAAAAAGAGGCCAAGGGCAAATGGGTAAAGGGGAAACTTGGGGCCCAAGTTTCATTTCCTATAAATAAAGGCCCTCCCCTTTAGAAAAAATCGTCCCCCCCCTTTCTAGCCTCCTCTTTCTCTCTCCTACTTCCTAAAACCTCTCCTACCTAGCCCAGTAGGTCTGAGCCTACCTGACTTAGCCTGAGCCTGCCTGATCTGGTCTTAGCCTGCCTGACCTGGTCCTAACCCACTTGACCTAGGTTTGAACCTACTTGACTAAGTCCAAACCCAGTTGACTTGACTTGAACCTAGTTGGGTTTAAAGTCAAAGTCAAAGTCCTTTTTGGTCCTGATTCTGGTTTGGGTTTCTGAACCCAGACTTAGCCTACTTGAGCTGAGTTCGAACCTGCTGAACCCAGTTGACTTGGATCGAACCCTGTTTGGTTCAAACCACTTAGGTTGAGTAGCTTGACCTGCTCTACCTCTTTCTCAACTAAGTCAGCTTCATCTGACTTAGTCTGACCTCTCGAAGGAAGGCTCAAAGCCAAAGAAGCAATCCGGAGCCATTTCTTCCACGATTTGAAGTAAGTTCGCTTCGTTGATCCATCTCTCTCAAGTATTTGATTGTCTGTATATAGAATATACTTTCTGAAGTCGTATCTTGCTTTAGTTCTTGATTGAGCCCTTTTTGGACACTTCGGTGTTCACCCGCTCGTCTCGAAACTATCATCGGATATATCTATGTTCAAATACGCAGTATATGCGTTTTTAAAATGGTATCTCGCCCTAGTTCTTGGTTGAGCCTTTCAGAACACTTCGGTGTTCACCCGCTCGCCTCGTAACTATCGTTGGATACAGATCTAGGTGTATATCTGCTGATTCTGCCGACGCGTCTTATATCGCACAGGCTATGTAATTTACCTTTGCCGTCGCGTCGTATGATGCCAAGGCTCCCTGTTTTCTGCACTTCCGATTACTGCACTCCCGATTATGCATTTATTTATGCCGTCGCGTCGAACGATGCCAAGGCTCCTGCTTTGTTATATATGTAGAATATTTTATTCAGTTACACACCCTGAACAATAGTATATGCATTTCTTTACGCCGCCGCTGTATAAAGCACAGGCTTCTGCTTATACTACATATATAGCGCATAAATGAGCGTTCAAATGGAGATCAAACTCCAAATCGCCAATGCGATTCCCTGACCGCTCCTCGTTCAAGATTCTGCTTGACGAATGAAGCCCCTATTGGAAAGGCTTCACTTTTTGGCAAAATGCGCTTTACGTAAAAACTAAGTCAAATACGTATGGCCTGGCTATGGCCCAGGGTTCCTGCAACCTTGATGGATGCAAAGTACGCACAACGGTGCACATCCATTTCCCTGAATTAAGCGTGGCGATTTCCTACCAAAGAGGGGAGATGCCGCTGAAATGGATAAAAGAAACGCACGCTTTCTCCGTAAAAGAGAGGAAGTGCTGCTGAAATTTTTGAAGAAGCTAAGAATAGCTCAGAAAGAACGTAGCAGGATACTCTGACATATAGCAGAGTGCTACCCGGTTCATGTATTGCCTTCTACAAACGTAGAAGGGTTCGTCGCACCGCTGCCGATAGAGCAGGGGAGGTGCTGACAAAATGGTTGGCAGAAGAGCTGCCAGAACCAGTCAAACGGCATAATGATGTCCGTTGATGGAACGATGCCAGATCGGCTCGTATCCTTGTGCCTACAAGGGCACCTTGCTCGTAAGGGCCGCTGAGCCGGAGTAGAGGTTGCGCCTTGGCTAGGTTTGTACTCATCGCGTAAAAATACGCCGAGTAGCCGATCTATTTAGATCAAGTCATATGCATGCTCATTGAGAACGGTTACACAACCAGACTCGTAAGGGCCGAAGAGCCAGAGTGTCTTGTTTCCACCCAAAGAGGTGTGATGCTCGTGGTGGCCGAAGTGCCAAGAGCGGTGTTCTGCATGCATATGAATAAGACTTAAGGTCGCACATACCCCGCGGTTGAAAATCGTGTTAGGGGTACCCCCTCAGTAATGACTGTGTTGGGGCGGACTGATACACACTCCCGTAGTGCTGAAAGCACGGGCTGCCTAAATGGCATGCAGATTCTGTCTAAGTAATTGTAAGACTGGCAGACCCCTTCAGGAATTATGCTCACTGTGGAATGACAGTGATGGTACAGCCTTGAGTGACATGTATTTTACTTTGGACCTGATAGAGTCCATGATGGCCTCAGTCACTCATGGGTTTTGGGGTTGTGGTTATCCTTAAGATCTAAGGATTGAACCCAACTACTACAAGTAGAGGATGCATCCGAATATGGGCCTAGTAGGGTTCTCCCAGTTGAAACACACTGCCCTACTATGGATAGGGTCAACAAGCCTGTGGGGTATCTAAAATACATAGAATAATCAACCCCCAGAACGTCGCGTTGATGCCCGGACAATAACTCTACCTGCGTACCAAAGGCGGGAGCGGTTAATTATCAAACAATGCATTAGTTCTAGGTACAGCGATGCTTTGAATGTATGAGTGGATGACGTGTTGAGTCAGTCCTGCATAACCTTTGTGAAGGTGTCATGTTCGGTATACTACTTGACCGACTGGGCAAAGACCCGTGTTGTATCCGCACAACTAAGCGAAGCTCGAGGAGTTGTCCTTAGATGCGTGGGATATAGATGTGCCAAGTATGAAGACTTGAGCTAGACATCACTTTGAGACCCGAAAGAGGTCATGGCTAAGTCGTGGAGACTTAAGCGGTTATTCAAATCACAACCCTGAAAAGGCTTGCTCTAAGTCATGAAGACTTGAGCGGATGTTCAACTCATAGCCCTGCGGAGGCTCTTGCGATATACGCTAAGTCTTGGAGGCTTGAGCGTCGTTATTGCGTATTGCGACCCTGAGTGGTCATTATCGTACTTGAGTTGAATGGATGTATGACTGCATGCTTACCAGACCATCAGTGGTTCTGACCCCGTTTCATGGGGATTTCAGGTGTTGTACCTGCGTGGCGATATGCGGAGCAAGGCGGCATCGAGTTCCAGGGTTTCTCTAGACAGAGTTGTACTGCTTCCTTTTATTGAACCTTCACTGCTTTTCTAAGCAGTAGTGTTGTAATAGACATATGCTTTCGATAAAATGGAACACTTTGGTGGTCAATGAGTTGCTTGGCCACATACCTGCAACGTGCTCAGAGTTTTCTAAAACTGACGACTCATTATCGTCTGATTCCGCTGCTAAAAGCTTTTCTAAATTCCGCTGCAAAGAAAAAAAAAAGAAATTCAAGAAAATTTTAACTTAGCTTCGTTTTGGAAATCCGGAGCGTTATAGACATCGAGAGCAGTAAACTGTTCAGAGCAGTCGATTGTATAGATGCGTGTATCACCGAGTAGGGTGTTTGTCGAGCACCTGATCTCCAAAGGATTATCTGCGGGGGCGTGTATGATCAAGACCAGGTACCCGACTAGAGTGGTAGATTCTCTGTGAGGATGTACACTGTCCACGAACGGGTAGCTGAAAAGACGGTGAACTCCTGTGAGGAAGTGTATGATCCAAGACCAAGTATACCATCTAGGGCGGAATTCCTTGTGAGGTTATACATTTCCCAGACCAGGTGATCCGGCGTTGATCTTGTTGTTTGTATTAGTGGCTATCGACCCTGAGAGCGGTCATTTGTGTGGATGCATGTATCACAATGATTTTCATTGGATATGGCATTTGTTAGGGACTGATCTCCCAAAGGTTTCGCTGTGAGGTTATACATTTCCCAGATCAGGTGACCCGGCTAGATTGGGAGATCTCTGTGAGGATGTATATTGTCCACGAACGGATAGCCGCAAAGACGGTGAACTCCTGTGAGGAAGTGTAGGGTCCAAGATCAGGTATACCCTCTAGGGCGGTAATTATTTGTTCGGTCGTATATCTCTCAGACCGAACGATCCGACGTGAATCTTGTGTTTTTGCTTAACATAAAAAGTTATGGTGAGTTGTGACGATCTTCTGAGATTGTTTGTGATAGCCAACTATGAATTCATAGTTTTGGCTTTCTATTTTAGCATGATTACATGCTTGACTCAGGTGTGAGAATCATATCGTTAGCAATTTGAGTTAGTGATCATGTTTTGGACCTTCTACGGAAGGGTGAGCTTTTCTAAAAAGGTATGACGCCTTAGTGCGTCATAACCGATGACGGTTAGCCGCGTAAGACTTTGAGAGATGATGATAGATTAAGGTCGTTGAGGACAAAGCATTGGTTAGAAGTAGCGAGTGACAAACTATGTCCCGATGGTGATTAGATGTGGAGACCTCATTCTAGGAACGAGGACAAGCTTGTTGCGTAGTAGTTCACAGCTTACGATCAAATGGATCATATGCTGCGTTGGTCAGTTGCACTACTTACTTGCGTTGAACTGCTTACTGTTTGCACTACTTACGCATTTGCATTGCTTACTCGCTTTCACTACTTACTTGCTTGCACAGCTTATTCGCTTGTACTGCTTACGTGTTTGCACTATTCACCTGGGAAAGATTGCACAGAAGACTTGGACAATTGAATTGAGTTCAATTAACTAAAAAGGACAATTAAATAAATATATATGCATATATATATCATATATATTTATATGAGTACACATTTAACTCAAGGACGCGGTTTTACGATTCTTGTCCTTTACTTTGCCGTTGCGCATCGCGCACAGGTTTTGTGTTGCACTCCTGTTTACAGTTCCTTTACTTTGCCGTTGCGCATCATGCAAAGATTCTGCGTTGCAGTCCTGCTTCCAGTTTTTACTTGTTGTCGCGTGTTGTACGAGGGTTTGTGTTGCAGTTCTGCTTACCGCCTTTACTTTGCCATTGCGCCTAGGATCTTGCTTTTGCATATGTGTTGGTATTGCCTTGCTTTTACAGATGACGTGCAAGTTCTTGCTCTATGCGTATGCCTTAAAGGCATCCTCGTGGAGGATGCAAGAGACATCTATCACTCACTCTTGCGACAAGAGTTCAGTTGGGAGCTGGCGATACACCTCCGTTTAAAGAGAGGGATACCTTGCAAGGATCCTGGCTCTTCGTGTGTGCAGTCCTGCAGAGTCGACTTGAGATTTCAGGGAGTTGCGCAAAAGCATCAAAGACTGCTCCAAATCGAAGCATTTGGAAGGATGTGACTGGCTGGTTCTGCTCGCCTTTTTGGCATATCTCGAGTGATCCCGAATTGGGGGTTCGAGCGAACTTCTTAGCGAGTGTTCTGTTGAGAAACTTGTATCCCGTCTATCGAGGCCGGTATCGAGTCATGCGAGACATGTAGATACCCCGATAGCGGATGTGATTCGAGATAATCACATGCATAATGTTGGCACAAGGTACTGTCGTTTCAAAAGATAGAGTAAAGTTGATAAACTTTACATCTTTGTGAAACACTCCTGTTGGGGCTTCTATTGAGGAGCTATACCCCCTTCATCCTAGAGTACTTGTAGTCGTGCATGACAAGTCTAGTACTACGATGATCGGATGAGACGGTCGTGCGACCTCGAACAACGCTAAATGCAAAATGCTGTAATCACATAAATGGCCTCACATTCGCCTTCACAGGCAAGATGCTCGAGTGGTTTAAATACCACAGCATAGAATGGGTCGTTAGTTAAGCAACCCCTAACGCACCCGTTCGCTTCTGGTTGTCTGTCAAGGGAGAGGACAGATCGGTACAAAAACTCCAATAGGCAGGTTGTTAACAACCACCCCACGGGCAAAGATCCGGCCTCACCAGTCATTTGAGTTAGGGGATAGGGGCTACACAAGTTAGCTCAACACTTCTGCAAAAGTTGAATGCATCTGTGGCACTGCTTTTCAGCCTCTGAGGAATCCTCTCTCGGCTAATGCCGTCCCCTTTGGAGCGGACTCAATTAGCTATTCGGGTTATTGAAAATACATAGAATAACAGACGCCCGAACTAGCCTCAGTTGTTTCTACGTTTTGCCTGCGCGTACCCGCAGGCCAATAATTATCGAAACATAAGGTCTGTTCACACTGGTCGTGGGTCATGAGATTCGCTTGCACTACGGATTCGCTTGCACTTCTGATTCACTTGCACTACTGCTTCACTTGCACTACTGCATCGCTTGCACTACTAATTTGCTTGCTTGCTCGATAGTTCAGTATGCTACTCGTTGAACTGTGCACGCCTGTCAAGGCATTACTCTAGTTGGTTAAACTGCTTACGCAGTTCTTTGCGGAGTAATAAGGAGTTTCTCACACTAGTTAAATGCTTATAATAATAGCAATATACCAGTTGCTACATATTAGCATGTGACTTGCTTTATCGCTTGGTCGAATTGTTTGGTGCTTATTGTAGCATAGCACTTATTGGCTTGCATCTCTTATGATTGATGTGATTGCATACAGCTCGTAAGCTACGAACTGATGGCAACTAGGATTGATGTGGCTGCTTGTCTTATAAGTTGCTTATATATTATGATATAACTATTGTCGTATGATTGCTTATGAATGACTTATGATGTAATGGTTTATGCCTTACAATTAATTTAATTACTTGTCGATGGACTGAGCCATTTTATGGTAATTATATGTTTTACGAGCATTGTTATGAGTGCTTGTCTTATTCAGTTGTTTTGTTTGGCTGACGGGTAGAGTTAGTTACCCTTAGCCCATAGAATCAACTGAATTGCCATATCTGTGCGTTCTCATGTGTCGTTTACACATGCTTTGAGTGCCTATTTGAGGATTGCAATATTCCTTGTGGCAATCATACGATGCGTAGGATTATATGCTTCTGCGTGGAGTGATACGATGCATATTGCTGATATACATGCTTGTGCCCATATTGTGGCTACTGACATCGAGAGCAGTAAACTGTTCGGAGTAGTCGATTGTATAGATGCGTGTATCACCGAGTAGGGTGTTTGTTGAGCACCTGATCTCCAAAGGATTATCTGCGAGGGGGTATATGATCAAGACCAGGTACCCGACTAGAGTGGTAGATTCTCTGTGAGGATGTACACTGTCCACGAACGGGTAGCTGCGAAGACGGTGAACTCCTGTGAGGAAGTGTATGGTCCAAGACCAGGTATACCATCTAGGGCGTAATTCCTTGTGAGGTTATACATTTCCCAGACCAGGTGATCCAGCGTTGATCTTGTTGTTTGTATTAGTGGCTATCGACCCTGAGAGCGGTCATTTGTATTGATGCATGTATCGCAATGATTTTCATTGGATATGGCATTTGTTAGGGACTGATCTCCCAAAGGTTTCGCTGTGAGGTTATACATTTCCCAGATCAGGTGACCCGGCTAGAGTGGGAGATCTCTGTGAGGATGTACATTGTCCATGAACGGGTAGCCGCAAAGATGGTGAACTCCTATGAGGAAGTGTAGGGTCCAAGATCAGGTATACCCTCTAGGGCGGTAATTCTTTGTCTGGTCGTATATCTCTCGGACCGAACGATCCGACGTGGCTCTTGTGTTTTTGCTTACCATAAAGAGTTATGGTGAGCTGTGACGATCTTCTGAGATTGTTTGTGATAGCCAACTATGAATTCATAGTTTTGGCTTTCTGTTTTAGCATGATTACATGCTTGACTCAGGTGTGAGAATCAGATCGTTAGCGATTTGAGTTAGTGATCATGTTTTGGACCTTCTACGGAAGGGTGAGCTTTTCTAAGAAGGTATGACGCCTTAGTGCGTCATAACCGGTGACGGTTAGCCATGTAAGACTTTGAGAGATGAGGATAGATTAAGGTCGTTCAAGACAAAGCGTTGGTTAGAAGTAGCGAGTGACAAACTATGTCTCGATGGTGATTAGATGCGGAGACCTCGTTCTAGGAACGAGGACAAGCTTGTTGCGTAGTAGTTTACAGCTTACGATCAAATGGATCGTATGCTGCGTTGGTCAGTTGCACTACTTACTTGCGTTGAACTGCTTACTGTTTGCACTACTTACGCATTTGCATTGCTTACTCGCTTGCACTACTTACTCGCTCGCACACCTTATTCGCTTGTACTGCTTACGTGTTTGCACTATTCACCTGCTTGCATTGCTTACCTGTTTAACTACATATCTGCTTTAAACTGCGTAACCTATTGAATTAAATGTACTTAATTCAGTTTCTTGTATTCTCTCTTGTGCATCTACTAGTTTTTCGCGAAACTAACCCATTCTATGGGTACAGGTGATGATTAGGTACACTACGGGTGATGGCGCGATTGCAAGATGGCTTCAAGACTTCTTCTTCCTGCTCTTAGCTCGCGTCCTGGATGCTATGAGTTTTTATCGGATTTTCCTTGGGATATCCGAATCTTTTTAGTTTTGGCTCTTTTAGCTAACGTGCCCAAAGTTGTCAGCTTGCCTTGTGATTTATCAAAAGCATAATCTTCCGCTGATTTCATAAAACAACTCTGAAGGAAAGAGATATTTGTAGTCTCTTGCCAGTTTTTCTGAAAAGGTTCGCAAGTTTGAAATTTGGGGCGTTACAATGCTGGATCCTTTGAAAATACATGACCAACTGGTGTTGGATCTTTTGGAAATACATGACCAACGAGTGTTGGATCCTTTGGAAATACATGACCAACTGGTGTTGGATCCTCTGGAAATACATGACCAACGAGTGTTGGATCCTTTGAAAATACATGACCCACGAGTGTTGGATCTTTTGGAAATACATGACCAACTGGTGTTGGATCCTTTGGAAATACATGACCAACGAATGTTGGATCTTTTGGAAATACATGACCAACGAGTGTTGGATCCTTTGGAAATACATGACCAACGAGTGTTGGATCTTTTGGAAATTATATCAAATTTTGGGAAGTTCAAGTCAGAAACTTGAATTTTGCAGAAGGTAAGTTTTTTATCAGAGGACTGAATTTAGAAAGTTACTGGTGTAAGAACCAGATTTTTCAAATGAGCTCAATACATGATTGAAGAGTTTGAGAAATAATCAGTGCAAGGACTGGGTTTTAAGGATGTGCTAGATCTTCAAAATGAATTTAGAAAGTAAAGATTCTTGGTGAAAATTAATGGACCATCATAGTTGTATGTGGTCTATTTTCAGGATTTATCCCCTTGTCCTGAACGGGGGAAATAACAAAAAGAATACCTCATTGACAGGAGGCATCAGGTTTATCCCTTATCCTGAAAGGGTATTTTCAAAGATAAAGATTGGATGAAATTTAATAAGATTGACGAAAATTTTAAAACTTGACAGAATTTTGCAATAGTCTGATGAAAATTTGATCAAACCAAAAGTGAATAAAATGAAATGAGAATAAAGATCACAAGGTCAATTGAGAATTAATAAAATTTGAGAAAGAGAGCTTTTGTCTAATCCTGCCTGCATATGATAAAAAAAGATGATTATAGATCAAAATAAAATACCCCAGTATCATGGAGAAGAATGTAAGAATTGATAGAAGATCATTGTTTTATTGAAATGACTCTTCAAATAGTACAAAAGGCTTTAGAATGAAAATTCTAGGTATAAAATTTCTTCAGATGCATGGCGTTGATAGGGTCTGGCATTTCCACCCCGTCTGCATTGATTAGACGGTACAAATTGCGAGGCAAAGCTTCCTTAACCACATAAGGGTCTTCCCAATTGGGTGACCACTTGCCCCGTGGTCGATGCTTGAGATGGGCTGTCGATCTGAGCACCAAATTGTTAACCTGAAATCTTCTCTCAATGACGGACTTGGCATAGTGTCGAGCTATCCTTTGTCAATAAGCTTGAGCATGCTCTGCTGCCTTGAGTCTCCTTTCATCTAGTAAATCCAGCTGCATTAATCTCTGATGCTGATACTGATCAAGCGGCAACTCTATAAGGGAAGCAAATTTGAGAGCGGGCTTTTAGACGTGGAGAGGTAATACCACTTTCGTTCCGTAGACAAGCTCTGAAGGAGTGACATTAGTCGGAGTCCGAATGGTGGTTCGGTACGCCCAAAGTGAATCATGGATTTTCTCATGGCAATCTCAACTTGTTTTCACAGTCCTTTCCAAAATACAGATCAAGATCTTGTTGGTGGCTTCTGCTTGGTCGTTCCCTTGAGGATAGTAGGGAGCTGAGAAATGATGGCAAATTCTGAATTCAGAACAAAATGTTTTCATCCTCTCATTTTTTAAATGACTTCCATTGTCTGAAACAATATCATGTGGAATGCCGAAGCGGCAAAGAATGTTCTTGTGAATGAAAAAAACCACATGGTGGCCTTCTACTGTGCGTAGAGTAACAGCTTCAACCCATTTTGTGAAATACTCTATCGCAGCCAGAAAGTACTTGTAGCCGTTGGAAGCAGAAGAAGTAATTGGGCCTATGACGTCGAAAGCCCACATAGAAAATGGCCAAGGAGAAACAACTGATTGTAGATATGTGGCCGGTGCATGAATGTAAGGCGCGTGCATCTGACACTTGACGCACTTCCTCACAAATCGATAATAGTCCTGCTGCATGGTATTCCAGTAGTACCTTGCTTGAACGATCTGCTTGATGAGAGTTTGATAGCCGACGTGACCACCACAAATCCCTTCATTTGCCTCTTAGATGACTTTCATAGCTTCTTCTTTGTCTAAGCATCTCGAATACTCAGAACTGAACCCACGGCAGTAGAGGACATTGGCAAGGATGAAATAACGGGTAGACATACGCTGAATTGCACGTTACTCCCTTTTTGGCATTTCTAGTGGAAATTCACCAGTCTTAATGTAATTCTTGATATTTTGATATCAAGGTTTCTCCTTCTGATTGACCTGGTTTACTTGCATAACTGAAGTGAAAGCAGGTTGCTCAAGTCTGCCAACTTCAAAAGAACAACATGATTCACTGCCTTTAAAGGATAAAATAGAGCCCAGGCTAGCTAAACCATCGCCAAACCTATTATCATCGCAAAATTTTTCCCCTCCCTTGCGAGAAAGAAAGGAATTTCGCGAGTCAAAATCGACCAAAGTTTTGAAAATGATTTTGAAAATTTACTCGCCTCCGTTTTTAAAATTTGCGGGAAAATTCCGTGGAATGGGATTTGCCTGTCGGTACGAGGTTCAACCGTTCCTGGCGCCTTTACCAGGGGTAATTGAACCAAGGATCAATTACGTGCTTTAATTTGACTCAAATAGCTAAATTATGCTCTATTTTTCCTAGAATGCACAAAGAATCAGGCTTGTGCTATGAAATTTTTAAAAAATGCAAGTTTGAGAAACTATGATGTTTGCTTTGGAAAATTGAAATGCATTTGGAAAATGATTGGAAAAGTGCTTGAAATTGGAGTTTTTGGGAAAATCATTGAATTTCATTGGAAATCAGAAATTTGCATTGAAAAGTGATTTCTCAGGAAAACTTAAAAATCTGAGAAAACTGGTTTTGAGATTGGAAACTTGGAATTGCTTTTATGAGAAAATGGATTTGAGAATCTTGAGAAAATCTAAGAAATTTATTGGAAAATGACTTTTGAAATGGAAAATGAATTCTCAATAAAACTGGAAAATATGAGAAAATCGATTTCTGAAAACGTGGGATTTTGAAATTTGAGAATTTGAAAACATAGGAAAATCTTGATTTGAACTTGGGAAATGCTTTGAAATGTCATTTGAAAACTTAGGATTTTGAGAAAATCAGATCCTGAGAAAGACTTGGAAATTCTTGAGAAAATTGAATTTTCTGAAATTGAAATTGGAAAATGAGTTTGAAAATAATGCAATTTGAATGATATGAATGAATGAATATGAATTTGAAAAGGGAATTTCATTGAGGAATTGGGAAATCCGTTTGAAACTTTGAGAAATGCAGTGCATTTTTGAAGTTAGCCTAAGAGTGTAGGCTGAATGTGGCTGATATAAAGATCATAAATCTTGGTTTTCTTCGTATTCTGACTATGGCCATAAATACGAATCCCACCGAGTTTATAAACTCCATAAAAGCTTGTGCACGTGCCATTCGTGTAAACCATAGTGAATTTGAAATAATGTGCATGAATCATACATCACATATTAAAATTTGCATAAATTAAACTATATGCAATGCAGCCCTATTCTAAGCAGAAATGTAACTCTTATTCCAAATATTACATTGATTTTTACATTGAATTGAAATAAAAGAAATAAAATGGCTAAGTCTTCTTCTTGAATATTCCTGCAAAACTGGAAAATAAAGTTAGCACAAAAATGTAGGTTTTTCTGAATTTATCCGAAAATATGAAAAATTATCGGATATTATTCAGATATAAACCCAGAATCATACCCCCTTTGATATAAACATGAGAAATAATGAATAAATTTTGAAAATAAACTTGAAAATTCGAAATTAGGGTCAAAATGACCAAAATACCCCTGATGACCTTGAAATCAGGGTTTTATGAAAGAATTTTTGTAAATTTTGGAATTTTGAAAATCAAATGAAATAAATCAAACATAATATGATAAAATATGATGATATGCATGAAATTTTGTAGAATTACAAATTGAAATTTCGAAATTTAGGTCAAAATGACCAAAATACCCCTGATAACAAGACTATGGCCTTGAAACCAGGGTTTTCTGAAATAAATTTTGCAAAATTGAAAAATATGAAATGCAAATGAGATTAAAATTAACCCTAATATGATTCTACATGATTATGTACATGATAAAAACCCTAACATGGCGAAAATATCATAAAATATCGAATTTAACTTGATTTTCGCTTCTGAATTTAAAGATAAACTAACACATGGAGCAAATGAAATTGGAATTAAACCAAATTTGGCATGGACAACTAAAATAACCCTAGAAACATAATGGAGCTCGAAAATCTAATTTTTTGTATTTTTAAATATGGAAATTCAAATAAAAACCCTAAATTTTGTGATTTTTGCCTAAAATGTTGATTCTAAAGGGGATTTAGGATATCAAATTTCCATAAAAATTTCCCAAAATTCATGGGGTGACAGCGGACAGTAAGGCAAGGATTTTTGCCTTCAACACTTTCTGGTTTTGACCTACAGTCGGAGCTGTACCACTCCGGCAAGTCGGATCGGAATCCGGCGACTCTAGGATTTAGGGGAAACAGACAGGTTTTGGTAGAAAACATGGGGAAAATGGTAGAAAGATGGAAAAAAGGCTTAAATTGTGGGAAAATGTCTCTGACAAACAGATTAAGATTTCCTATTTTTACAGAATTGGGATTCAGGTTACGGTTTGGAAAAGGGCATACTGTTATCAGAGACCCGAATCTCTGGAATTTCGGGATATTGAAATCTGTCAGACAGAAATGAAAATTTCGAGAAAAATATTGAAACAGTTCAACAAAATTCCCAAATTTTGGGCAATGACAGAACACTATGTGAGGAACAACTTTCATGTTGAAAGTTTTTGCAGACGAGCTATGTATTGAACGGATTTGGTGAATTAAGGTCTGTCTATACCCTGACGGAGGAAAATCGAGATTTTCCCAAGGGTCTGAGAAATTCGATTTTTTACACAGAGTAAAACTAACTGGAAAAACTTCAAAATTTCCAGATCATCAGTAGATTCGATTATGAATCCACTGTGATTTTTGGAGGACAATCCAAATCCCCCACAATGGTGGTGCCGGAGGTTAAAGTCTGCTAAAGCTGAAACTAGAAGTTCTGAAAATGGGAAATCCCAGTCTGAGATTCGGTTTATTTGCTGGGGTTCAAAAACCCGAATGAACTCAAATTTTTGACAGTACAACAAAGACATGTAAACCTAACTACTCTAAAATTTACAAAATTTTTAAATGCATAAACTCACAAAAAATGCTGCATGGACTTTGTCTAAAAACTAAAATTTTACAGATTTTAAACTAAAGCATGGTTCATATATAAAACGAAATAACTAGCAAAACGAATTAATCTAAGTGCATGCAAACATAAGATGACATGAATCATAAAACTAAAACCTAAATCGAGGAGGATATGATCAATTTAATATTGGCTCTCCAAAACGAGAGATTCGATCCATTGAGTGGATGGATCTTTTCATTTTTTAGCCTACACATAAAGCACACGTTTTGTATTTATCTATATATATATATATATATATATATAGAGAGAGAGAGAGAGAGAGATTAGATGAGAGTTTTCAACAATATGAAACCAGCTTTGGTCTGGTCTCACGTTGTGTTTAGATAAACCATGTAATAAATATCTTAAAAAAAAAAATGAAAGCAAAAGGTAAAGCAACAATTTACCTTGAGGGAGGGCTGGAACCAGCTGAGGATAGACTGTAGCAAATGGGTACTTGGCACCAAGGTTGGAGGAGGTTTGAGGGTGATGGTACTGGAACAAGAGAGAGTTTGATGATGGCTGCTTGAATCGGCTGGAGTGACTGCAATGATGGGGCTGCACCTCGTTGATGGGCTGGAGCCAAGGGCTGATGGGCTGTGTCCCCTTTTGCTGGAAGTTGCAGCCAAGGCTGTTGTTAAGAAGTTGGAGAGTTGTGTAATGGGGAAAAAAAAAATAAGGAAAAAAAAAATTTGCTGTGGCTGTAGCAGCAAAAGAGAGAAGGAGTCCCTTGGGCTGTTGCAATGATATGAAGATAGAGAGATAAGAGAGACGTGAGGTTGGAAGATGGGGATGGCTTGGATGTGGAGCAGCTGCTGCCAGGCGTGAGGGAGGTGTCCCTGTGGTGCTGCCAAGGATGGAGGTGTGGCTGTTGGCTGGGAGCTTGAGGGTGGTGCTTCCAAGTGGAGACCGGCTGAAGCAAGGTGGAGGTGCCTTGTTGAAGCAGCTGGTGGCTTGAACCGGCTGGGCGTGGAGGCTGCAGCTGCTTGTTGATGGAGAAAGGATGTTGTGGCTGTAGCAGCCAAGGAGGAGCTGTTGGTGATGTTGTAGTGGCTGTAAGGGAAAAGAAAAAGTTGCAGCAAGGAGAGAGAGTTAGAGAAAAAGAGAGGGAGGCGTTGAATCCTTTTTTTTGGGCAGCCGTAGGTTCCTCCCCTTTTTCCTTTTGATAACTTAGGTTTTAATAAAATTAAAACCTAAGTTTCTCATAATAATCAATGACCTTTTTGGGCAGCCTTACGTGAATGGCTGGGGAAAAAAAAGAAGGAAGGAAGGAAGAAATGGAAGAAAGAAGAAAAAGAAAAGGAAAGAAAGGAAGAAGAAAGGGAAAGAGAAAGGGAAAAAGAAGAAGGAAAGGAAGGAAAGGAGAGGGGGCTGGAGGTTTGGGTGACCACCTTGTGGGTCTCACCTTAGGAAGAATAACATAATAAAAATAAATAAATAAATAAAATAAAATAAAACAAACAACAAAAAAATAAAGAAAAAGATAATTTTTTTTTTCTTTTCTTATAAATTAAAACAAGAGAATGCAAATGGATGGGCCATCTCAGAGCGGGTCCAAATTCCACTTTTGAAATTCATTTTGATGATTAAAGGGGTAAAATAGTCTTTTCAAAAAAAATCCAGACGAAACGAGCTATTTTTGGCAGTTTTTGAAACGAGCTCGGATTTTGAAGTTCAATACCCCGTTGCGAAGCAAATCCAGTGTAGAATTTGAAAATTTGATTTTGAAAGAAATCCAGATTGTTTTTCTCGAGAAAATATTTCCAAACGAAATGAGCTATTTTTGGCAGTTTTTGAAATGAGCTTGAATTTTGAAGTTTAATAGCTCGTTGCAAAGCAAATCCAGTATAGAATTTGAAAATTTAACTTTGAAAGAAATCCATATTGTTTTTCTCGAGAAAATATTTCCAAATTTAGAATCTTGGGGGTAAAAATGTCAATTTTGAAAACCCAGGGTTTGAAATTGATTTCTGAAAACTTTTAAAACTCAATCTGGATTGAAATTTATAAAACTGGAGTTCTGGACTTCGAAAATGGAATGAAATGTGATGAAATGTTATGAAATGCTGAGAAATGATATGAAATGATGAGAAATGACATGAAATGCTATGCGAAATGCTAACCCTGAATGAAGAATTTTGGATGTTAGACCCCGATTGACACTTGTACCAGTTCAAAAAGTGTTAAAATTACAAAAATTTGCAAAAATGGTTGAAGAAATAATTTTCGAGCTCTACCAAGCTAGAGTAACACTGAAAATTAGGGTTTGAGCTGGATTCAACTGAAATGAACTGGATTGAGCTGGGTTTTAGAGTTTCAGAACTCAAATGAACTCACCTGACACTGACTCAACTGACCTTTCCAACTGAATTTTCAAGAAAAGCTGCCATTTTTAGAGAAATGGTATGGAATGGTCATTGGAATGAAGTGAATCACGAACCTGAACTGGGTTTGAGCTGAAACAAAGGTCAGTAATACTGAAGTGAACTAAAATCGAAGCTTGAACACTAGCTCAATTGGCTTAACTCGACTCAATTTCAGTTGAATGAGCTGAAATGGACTAAAATGGGCTCCTGGACACTTGGAAATGGTTTTGAACTGAAACTGGAGCGCTTGAACTTCTGGTGAGCTCAAGTTAGACTCTAGGGAGTATAACTGACTATGAATGACTGACTCAGAGACAATTGGCTTGGATTTGAGTGAGAAATGAGCTCATTTCTAAAGAGATGATCCCATTTTGGCAGTAATGGTCAGAAATGAAAATGGCCTGTTCATTGTGAGCTCAGATGAGCTTGAGATGATTGACATTCTAAATGTTTTGAACTGACCAATGAGCTTGGTTGACTCCGACTAACTGGGGTCCGGGATGACCTAGGGGTAAAATGGTAATTTTCCTAATAAAAGTTGGTAAAATGGTGATTTTCTGAAACTGACTCGGGGTTTGACTCCTACACTGACCTAACAGGGTTGGCACTGCACGAGGAGGGTTGTTTGAGAATGAATGTGGAAAATTTGGGGTGTTTACAGATGCCCCTCTTTGCTACTAAGCCGGCTTGAAGATGAGCTTAGTGGCAAAGAAAAACACACCAAATTTGGGCTATAAAAATGCCCCAGTTAGAAGGATCTGACTGGATATGAAGAGATTTAGCCCTGATGAAAATGGTAGATATGAAATGAAGAATAAAGAAGAAAAATTTTGCCTCAAAAGAAGTGAGATTCAGGTTTTTGCCCTTAACCTGGATGGGACAGAAAATACCTCGTATAGAAACGAAGCTCAGGTTTAACCCTTAACCTGACCTGGAAATGAAATACCTCATCAAAATGAGGCTCAGGTTTGTACCCTTATCCTGATTGGGCGGAAAATAAAATACCTCATCAAAGGAGGCTCAGGTTTGTACCCTTAACCTGATTGGGAAACAAAATACCTCATCAAAATGAGGCTCAGGTTTAACCCTTAACTTGACCGGGAAATGAAAATGGTAAGTTCGATGGTGAATAAGACAATTTTCTTGAAGAGGAATAAGGTGACTCTTTCAACAACACGAAAGATGAATTCTTTCGACAACGCGAAAGATAACAAGGCGATCCAAAGGAACAAGGCGATTCTTTCAACAACGCAAAAGATGACAAGGCGATCCAAAGGAGTAAGGCACTTCTTTTGACAACGCAAAAGATGAATTCTTTCGACAACGCGAAAGATGGGAAAGGCGATCCAAAGGAACAAGGCGATTCTTTCAACAACGCGAAAGATGACAAGGCGATCCAAAGGAGCAAGGCGATTCTTTTGACAACGCAAAAGATGAATTCTTTCGACAACGCGAAAGATAGGAAAGGCGATCCAAAGGAACAAGGCGATTCTTTCAACAACGCGAAAGATGACAAGGCGATCCAAAGGAGCAAGGCGATTCTTTTGACAACGCAAAAGATGAATTCTTTCGACAACGCGAAAGATGGATTCTTTCGTCAACACGAAAGATAATAAAGGCGATCCAAAGGAACAAGGCGATTCTTTCAACAACGCGAAAGATGACAAGGCGATCCAAAGGAGCAAGGCGATTCTTTTGACAATGCAAAAGATGAATTCTTTCGACAACGCGAAAGATGGATTCTTTCGTCAACACGAAAGATAATAAAGGCGATCCAAAGGAACAAGGCGATTCTTTCAACAACGCGAAAGATGACAAGGCGATCCAAAGGAGCAAGGCGATTCTTTTGACAACGCAAAAGATGAATTCTTTCGACAACGCGAAAGATGGATTCTTTCGTCAACACGAAAGATAATAAAGGCGATCCAAAGGAACAAGGCGATTCTTTCAACAACGCGAAAGATGATAAGGCGATCCAAAGGAGCAAGGCGATTCTTTTGACAACGCAAAAGATGAATTCTTTCAACAACGCGAAAGATAACAAAGGCGATCCTTTCACAGAAAAGGCTAATCTTTCAACAACGCGAAAGATGATAAAGGTTACTCTCTCAAGGAGGTAAAAGGTGATATCTGGATGTGTCAAGATGGACATCGAGCTCTTCACTTCATGTCAAGATAGTAAGAAAATATTGCCAAAATGTTAAAAATTGTTTGTTGATTCAAAATGCTTGAAATTAATGTATATTGGTATGAAAATCTTTCCTCTTTTCTACCTGAAGTATTACCTCCGACTGGGCTTAACTCTATAGAATCAAGATTCGAATTCAAATTGCTTGCAATTGGCTTTTTTTTTCAAGGAAGCTATCAATTTCCTTGATATGAGCAGAAAAGATAGTATTCTTGATATTGTGAGAGCAATTGGTGAAAGAATATTGATAATAGAATTTCACAAAATTAAAGAAGATTCTTTGCAAATTTGGTAGTCTGATATCCTGGGATTCTTTCCTCATGATGATCTTTCTGCCCACTTTTTTTTCTTTTTTGGCAGAATTAGAGCTCTCTTAGGTTTTTGGGGATTTTATTACATCATCCTTCATTTTGGAGATGTCCTGACTTTTCTCTCTTTTTTTTTTTGGAAGGGTACGTCACAAACTCCTTCATCTTGGAGATGTTCCGATCCTTCTTTTTCTCTCAGGGATTATATCGACGGTTATTGGCTCATTGGTTGGAAATCTCTTGATGATAGCGGAAATTAAATATCCTTTAGGGTTTGTCGGGAGGCTCATCACAGTCGCCTTCATCTTGACGGTGCTCTGAACTTTCCCTAGAAGGATCCGTCACAAACTCCGTCATCTTGGAGATGATTCAAATCTTCTTTGGCCCCGGGGGTCTACTCGCCTAATTCGCCTTCATCTTGACGACAATTGAGAGATCCCTTTTGCAGATATTTAATTGCAGCTTAGGTGATTGAGGAGATATAGGGATTTAATAGATTTTTCTGTATCACCCAGGATATTTCGACTGCTTTATTTTCCAAGAATGATCTTTAAAAATGTGCCATTGACTGCGATCAATACCGATCACTTATGGCTTTGCAACAACATTAAATTTCCTTTTGTTGGCCATATCGAGGATTTATTCTTCATCCTTTTGGTTGGCCAATAGAAAGAATTTGAATTTTGAATCCTTTTTCACAAAAGCTTTGACCTTTCGAAAATAATATTGAAGGTATTCTGAGGTAATGTTTTTGTGCAATAAAAATTTTGAAATCAACAAATATTTAATGGCAAATTGGCAGAATGTTCTTGAAATCCTTGGTGAAAGAAATTGCTTGAGGTCTAATTGACACATCCATGACCAAATTGAGTCCTGAAAAGACTCAGTGAAAGATCAACTTGAAAGTTGGGTTTTGTTTTGACTAACCAGCTCGAAAGCAGGATTTATTGACCGACCGGCTCGAAAGCAAGATTTGTTGAACTACCAGCTCGAAAGAAGGATTTGTTGAACTACCAGCTCGAAAGCAGGATTTGTTGAACTACCAGCTCGAAAGCAGGATTTGTTGAACTACCAGCTCGAAAGCAGGATTTGTTGACCGACCAGCTCGAAAGCAGGATTTGTTGACCGACCAGCTAGAAAGCAGGATTTGTTGACCGACCAGCTCGAAAGCAGGATTTGTTGACCGACCGGCTCGAAAGCAGGATTTGTTGACCGACCAGCTCGAAAGCAGGATTTGTTGACCGACCAGCTCGAAAGCAGGATTTGTTGACCGACCAGCTCGAAAGCAGGATTTGTTGACCGACCAGCTCGAAAGCAGGATTTGTTGACCGACCAGCTAGAAAGCAGAATTTGTTGATTTAAAAATGATTGACATTAATGAAATTGTAACCCGAAGGCTTGGAAAGTGATAGATATTGACAAAGTTGTAAACCGAAGGCAGGAGAACGATTGATGTTGGTAAGATCGTAACCCGAAGGCTTGAATTGAGAATCTGATAGAGTGGACGGCCCAGAGGCCTGATTGATCAAATTGGATGATCCGAAGGTCAAGATTTGAGAATTACATGACCCGAAGGTCGAAATTGGGAGTCGAATGACACAAGGGGTCGAAATGGGAAATCAAAGGTTGAGATTGAAGGATTGAATAACCCGAAGGTCGAAATTGAGGATTTGAATGACCCGAAGGTCAAAATTAGAAATTGAGTGACCCGAAGGTTGAAATAGAGAATTGGGTGACCCGGATGTCAAAATTGGAAATTGGAAATTTTGGAATTGGAAATTGGGAATTTTGAAATTGATTGACCCGAAAGTCGAAATTGAAGTTGATTGACCCGAAAGTCGAAATTGGAAATTTGGAATTTGAAACTTGGAAATTGGAAATTGAGAAATTGATTGACCCGAAGGTCAAAATTAGAAATTTGGAAATTGATTGACCTGAAGGTCAAAATTGGAAATTTGGAAATTGGGTGGCCCGAGGGCCGAAATTAGAATTTGGAACTTTGAAATTTGAAATTTGATATTTGAAATTGGATTTGGAAGAAGATTCGAGTCAGAACTCTAATCTTCTAGACAAATTCTAGGACATTTGAATTGGATTTGGAAGAAGATTCGAGTCGGAACTCTAATCTTCTAGACCAATTCAGAAGGGAAAGAAATTCGAGTTGAAACTCGAATCCCAGAGGAAAGAAAATCCGAGTCGGAACTCGAATCCCGCAAGAAGACTAGATCAGCATGGATTAGGTTTGAAAACATTAACCAGTAAAACCAGATTTAGAAAGTTTGACCAAAAAAATTTGGATTTTGAAAGATATACCAGTGTGAATACCGGATTTTGGAAATGAACCAGTATAAGTACTGGATTTTGAAAATAGATCAGTACGAATACTGTTTTTGGAAGAATTACCAGCACGTACACTGGATTTTGAAGAATTTACCAGCACAGACACTAGATTTAAAAAATTTTACCAGCACGAACACTGAATTTTGAAAATTTACCAGCATGAACACTGGATTTAGAAGAACTTACCGGCACGAACATTGGATTTTGAAAATCTACCAACACGAACACTGGATTTAGAAGAATTTACCAGCACGAACCCTGGATTTTAAAAATCTTACCAGCACGAACACTGGATTTTTGAAAATTTACTAGCACGAACACTGGATTTAGAAAATTTTTACCAGCACGAACCTTGGATTTTGAAAATCTTACCAGCACGAACACTGGATTTTTGAAAATTTACCAGCACGAACACTGGATTTAGAAAAATTTTACCAGCACGAACCCTAGATTTTAAAAATCTTTCCAGCACGAACACTGGATTTTTGAGAATTTACTAATTGATTTTGATAGAAGATTTTCAGTCTTCACCCTCACGACGACTTGGACAACTGTCGGGGTCTCAGGATTTATCCCTTAACCTGAAGGGGAAGTTTAGGTTTATCCCTTAACCTGAAGGGGATGTTCAGGTTTATCCCTTAACCTGAAGGGGAAATGAATTTGATGCAAATGAATGTAAATGGATGCAAATGAATGCATGTAAATGTAAATGAATGCAAATGTATGCAAAATGATGTAAATGAATGCACATGTATGCAAAATGAGAGATTTGTTTGATCCTGCCTGCATACAGAATGTTTTGAAGACAAATTTTCAAAATAATGCCCCAGTGTAACTCAGAAAGAAGAATTTGACCATTATTGAAGAAAATATATTGAGGAATTACAAATGATGGAATAGAGGATTTAAGTATAGAAAATTTTCAAATGTTGAGCATTGATGGGGTCTGATAATTCCACACCATCGGCATTGATAAGCAAATATGAATTGCGGGGTAATGCTTCCTCGACAACATAGGGCCCTTCCCAATTCGGCGACCATTTGCCACCCGGGCGGTGCTTGAGATAGGTCGTTGATCTGATCACTAGATCATTGACTCAGAATTTCCTTTTAATAAAAAATTTTGCATATTGCCTGACTATCCTCTGACGATATGATTGAGCGTGCTCTGCTGCTTTGAGTCTTCTTTCATCGAGCAAATCAAGTTGTACCAGTCGTTGTTGCTGATACTGATCAAGAGGTAATTCTAAAAGTGATGCAAATTTTAGAGCAGGTTTCTGAACTTGTAGAGGCAGTACTACTTCAGTTCCGTAGACAAGTTCTGACGAAGTAGCATAAGTTGGAGTTCGAATGATGATTCCGTATGCTCATAATGCATCATGGATCTTCTCATGCCAGTCACGAACTGTTTTTAAAGTTCGCTCCAAGATTCTAATAAGAATCTTACTGGTGGCCTCTGCTTGACCATTCCCTTGAGGATAATAAAGAGCGAAGAAATGATGATGGATTCTGAATTTTGAGCAGAATGTCCTCATTCTCTCATTCTTGAAATAACTGCCATTGTCCAACACAATATCATGTGGTATGCCAAAACGACATAGGATATTCTTGTGGATGAATGAGACCACATGTCGACCTTCTACTGTGCATAGAGTGACTGCTTCTACCCATTTAGTAAAATATTCTGTTGCGGCAAGAAAATTTTTGTTGCCATTTGAAGCAGAAGGAGTAATGGGGCCTACAACATCAAAAGCCCACATAGAAAATGGCCATGGCGAAACGACAGATTGTAAATATGTTGTTGGCGCTTGAATGGAAGGTGCATGCATCTGACATTGAACGCACTTCTTCACAAAATGATAGCAATCTTGTTGCATAGTTCTCCAGTAATATCCTGCTCGGATGATTTGTTTGACAAGAGTTTGGTAGCCAACGTGACCACCACAAATGCCTTCATGTGCTTCTTACACAACTTCTTTGGCTTCTTCTTCATCCAAACATCTGGAATATTCAGAACTGAATCCACGACGATAGAGGATGTTGGCAAGAATAAAATATCGAGCAGACATGCGCTGAATTGCTCGCTGCTCTTTCTAGTGATATTCTGAGAGAAGGAGACATATGTCTTCTCCTTGATGGGAGCCTTTCTGAGACTGTCTTCAGCTTGCTTAGACATCATCCTAATCATCATTTTCTTGAACATCTGATATGTAGCAGGATCAATGTCATCCCTATTATTCAGACTTTGTCTTCTGACAGATCTTGGAGAATCCATTTCTTCTTGCCTGCTTCTAAAATCACTGATGCCCTGATACAGTGGTGTCTTCTTGCTTGATCTGATCTGAACCACTTGGGAATACTAATGCTTTCTACAGAATGGATGATTAAATTTCGATGATGAAGATTCATGATAGACATGAATATAGAAAAAAAAATTTATTTTATGAGAATTTGGTTGATAATTGAAAGAGTATCCCATTACTAGGGATTGAGTCATCGCTGGGATTACGACAATTGCGTTGTCATTCCTTTGCAAAGAAAATAAACAACTGAAAATCATGCCTTGTTACCTAGGCGAGGTCGTCAAACCAAGAATGAAGAATTTGAAAGATTTTTATTCATTGAAGGGAAAACATGCTTGTATTAATAATAAACTTGAGAAAGAGGGGGCGGACAAACAATTTGCCACCACTCTTTATGATCAGCAGAGACACGAGGATTGGAGAAAAGAGTGGGAATGATGAAAGAATCCCAGCCATATTTGGCAGAATGGTATGTTTCGGATCACTGCACTGATGCAAGGTCAAACTCTGGCATAACCCCTGATAGTAGCCGAGCTTCTACGCGCTTCTGTCTCTGAGAAAATTGTGTGACACATCACTCTGGATAGTAGTAGGTACAAGAAAATGGGCCGAGTAGCTTGAATATCTTACCATATGCATAGGTGTATCTGGGAGGTGATAACTCTCGATCAAAATAGTCTCACACCACTTCTTCTTGCAGTAATCGATCAGGAATCAGTACCGTGCAATTGGAAGGAGCTCCTTGTCGTTATATCTGAACGAACTAGCTTTGATCAGTACATGCTGAAGGAACCAAGACTGAAGAGCATAGGTACATCCCTCGACTAAGATGGACTCTCCAAGCGTGAAACAAGTCAATCCTTTGTATAGAAAAGCAAGTGCGGCCATGGCTATCGAGAGACGGCTGGTCTGTCGACTTCCCCATCTTCTCAAAAGCTGAACTATTCTGACATCCACTTAATTCTGTCCATCTGGAAAGAAAGCAAGTCTCACAGTACATAGAACCATCGCATGCTGAATTCTCTCTCGAGCTGTTCTGGACAGCGAGTTGACTTCTGCAAATTTTCCATGCTGTCGGTAGATCTCGATCAGGCTCACATACTCATTCTCATTTTCTTCAATCAGTGGCCAAGACTTGCCCCCTGTCATGCGAGCTACGACATCTTTGGGGTCCAGACCCTTGACATTGATCAGAAATTGCTGCTCTAATGGATCTCCAGGCTGACCGACTGGCTCGGGCAGTCCCATAATCTCTGAAAATTCATCCATCAATAGTGTTATCTCGCCCCACGGGAACCAGAACGTGCAAGTGCGCGGATTCCACCGCTCTGCCAGTGCATGAATCAGATTGCCGTTGACTGTCAACTTTCCCACTGCAGATGCCAATTCCAACCCGCAATCACTCAAGTGGTCCCGAAACATACGAGAGAAGTTTTTGAACCAGACATAGTACCACCGGAGGAAGAAGGGTCCGGTGCTAAGAGATCGATGCTCAGGAAGACTTTGTCGCACCTCGTAGGAGATGTGACCCTCAGGAAAAACAGAATCGAGCTGACTAGATGCCATTGGACTGAAAGACAAGAAGACTGGAATTAGACTTTGGAAAAATACAAGAATTTTGAAAATTGCAGGCAGGATAAAATGAAAGCTGGAAATTTGAAGTCCAGAGGAACGAAAGAATGGAAAATCTCCTGAAGTTTTGAAGGAAAAGGTTGATAATTTAGAAAAATCATCCAGGGTTTTTGAGAAAAAAAAAAGATATTTCATAAAAGATAAAAAAAAATGAGGTATTTTGAAAAATTGTTCGGTATTTTGGAAAAATTGGGAAAAATATGAGAAAATAAGGCGAAAATGAATATCATATATTCAATCACAAACAATTATGCACATACAACAATCCCTAAGAAACCAACTCTAAATGCATTGATTTTGAAAGAGCTTTAGGACCCTAATCCTGACTCTAGGCTCAGATCAACTGTGTCCAATCATGCTATGCCGATATACTCGAGCCGAGGCTCGATGTACGTGGCATAAAACTCATCTTCGAATCTAGGCTTGTGTTTTCCCAACATCCTTGAGCGCCTGCCGATATATGTTGGACTATGGCCCTTGGTACGTGGCAGGGGGGCGTTAGCCCAAATAAGTGGCCCAGTTGTGAGGCTCTGTCCCGAACTATGGTTCTGGAAGAGAGCCCAGCAACGTGAAGACCGGGTAGACATAGGTGGGGTGGTTTTTGAAATATGATCACATGCAGGCAAACAGAGGGCTCTAAGTCCTAAAGAGATAGAATTTTGAAAACTTTTGAAGAAGCAAACATTGTTTTCATACCAGTCCTAGATTGAGGAGTGTTGTATTTCAGACCTAAGTCTATGTGAGCATGCATAATTCTCCTCAATATGGTCCTACCAAACCATGCCTAGTCTACATGCAATCCATGTCAGCTGGGTTCAAGTCTAGGCTCCTAGGTTCACATGATATCAGAAATTAAAAGCTGACATTCCATAGAGCCTAATTTTGATAATTGAGCTAAGTTAAAGCACATACTTGATCAGGCGAAGACAGGTCCCATCACGGTCGCCAAACCTGTTATCATCGCAAAATATTTCCCCTCCCTTGCGAGAAAGAAAGGAATTTCGCGAGTCAAACTCGACCAAAGTTTTGAAAATGATTTTGAAAATTTACTCGCTTCCATTTTTAAAATTTGCGGGAAAATTCCGTGGAATGGGATCCGCCTGTCGGTACGAGGTTCAACCGTTCCTGGCGCCTTTACCAGGGGTAATTGAACCAAGGATCAATTACGTGCTTTAATTTGACTCAAATAGCTAAATTATGCTCTATTTTTCCTAGAATGCACAAAGAATCAGGCTTGTGCTATGAAATTTTTAAAAAATGCAAGTTTGAGAAACTATGATGTTTGCTTTGGAAAATTGAAATGCATTTGGAAAATGATTGGAAAAGTGCTTGAAATTGGAGTTTTTGGGAAAATCATTGAATTTCATTGGAAATCAGAAATTTGCATTGAAAAGTGATTTCTCAGGAAAACTTGAAAATCTGAGAAAATTGGTTTTGAGATTGGAAACTTAGAATTGCTTTTATGAGAAAATGGATTTGAGAATCTTGAGAAAATCTAAGAAATTTATTGGAAAATGACTTTTGAAATGGAAAATGAATTCTCAATAAAACTGGAAAATATGAGAAAATCGATTTCTGAAAACGTGGGATTTTGAAATTTGAGAATTTGAAAACATAGGAAAATCTTGATTTGAACTTGGGAAATGCTTTGAAATGTCATTTGAAAACTTAGGATTTTGAGAAAATCAGATCCTGAGAAAGACTTGGAAATTCTTGAGAAAATTGAATTTTCTGAAATTGAAATTGGAAAATGAGTTTGAAAATAATGCAATTTGAATGATATGAATGAATGAATATGAATTTGAAAAGGGAATTTCATTGAGGAATTGGGAAATCCGTTTGAAACTTTGAGAAATGCAGTGCATTTTTGAAGTTAGCCTAAGAGTGTAGGCTGAATGTGGCTGATATAAAGATCATAAATCTTGGTTTTCTTCGTATTCTGACTATGGCCATAAATACGAATCCCACCGAGTTTATAAACTCCATAAAAGCTTGTGCACGTGCCATTCGTGTAAACCATAGTGAATTTGAAATAATGTGCATGAATCATACATCACATATTAAAATTTGCATAAATTAAACTATATGCAATGCAGCCGTATTCTAAGCAGAAATGTAACTCTTATTCCAAATATTACATTGATTTTTACATTGAATTGAAATAAAAGAAATAAAATGGCTAAGTCTTCTTCTTGAATATTCCTGCAAAACTGGAAAATAAAGTTAGCACAAAAATGTAGGTTTTTCTGAATTTATCCGAAAATATGAAAAATTATCGAATATTATTCAGATATAAACCCAGAATCATACCCCCTTTGATATAAACATGAGAAATAATGAATAAATTTTGAAAATAAACTTGAAAATTCGAAATTGGGGTCAAAATGACCAAAATACCCCTGATGACCTTAAAATCAGGGTTTCATGAAAGAATTTTTGTAAATTTTGGAATTTTGAAAATCAAATGAAATAAATCAAACATAATATGATAAAATATGATGATATGAATGAAATTTTGGAGAATTAGAAATTGAAATTTCGAAATTTAGGTCAAAATGACCAAAATACCCCTGATAACAAGACTATGGCCTTGAAACCAGGGTTTTCTGAAATAAATTTTGCAAAATTGAAAAATATGAAATGCAAATGAGATTTAAATTAACCCTAATATGATTCTACATGCTTATGTACATGATAAAAACCCTAACATGGCGAAAATATCATAAAATATCGAATTTAACTTGATTTTCGCTTCTGAATTTAAAGATAAACTAACACATGAAGCAAATGAACTTGGAATTAAACCAAATTTGGCATGGACAACTAAAATAACCCTAGAAACATAATGGAGCTCTAAAATTTAATTTTTTGTATTTTTAAATATGGAAATTCAAATAAAAACCATAAATTTTGTGATTTTTGCCTAAAATGTTGATTCTAAAGGGGATTTAGGACATCAAATTTCCATAACAATTTCCCAAATTTCATGGGGTGACAGAGGACAGTAAGGCAAGGATTTTTTCTTTTAACACTTTCTGGTTTTGACCTACGGTCGGAGCTGTACCACTCCGGCAAGTCGGATTGGAATCCGGCGACTCTAGGATTTAGGGGAAACAGACAGGTTTCGGTAGAAAACATGGGAAAAATAGTAGAAAGATGGGAAAAAGGCTGAAATTGTGGAAAAATGTTTCTGACAAACAGAGGAAGATTTCCTATTTTTACAGAATTGGGATTCGGGTTACGTTTGTGAAAAAAGCATGCTGTTATCAGAGACCCGAATCTCTGAAATTTCGGGATATTGAAATCTGTCAGACAGAAATGAAAATTTTGGGAAAAATACTGAAACAGTTCATAAAATCCACAAATTTTGGGCAATGACAGAACACTATATGAGGAACAACTTTCATGTTGAAAGTTGTTGCAGACGGGCTACGTATTGAACGGATTTGGTGAATTAAGGTCTGTCTATACCCTGACGGAGGAAAATTGAGATTTTCCCAGGGGTCTGAGAAATTCGATTTTTTACACAGAGTAAAACTAACTGGAAAAACTTAAAAATTTCCAGATCATCAGTAGATTTGATTATGAATCCACTGTGATTTTTGGAGGACAATCCAAATCCCCCACAATGGTGGTGCCGGAGGTTAAAGTCTGCTAAAGCTGAAACTAGAAGTTCTGAAAATGGGAAATCTCAGTCTGAGATTCGGTTTATTTGCTGGGGTTCAAAAACCCGAATGAACTCAAATTTTTGACAGTACAACAAAGACATGTAAACCTAACTACTCTAAAATTTACAAAATTTTTAAATGCATAAACTCACAAAAAATGCTGCATGGACTTTGTCTAAAAACTAAAATTTTACAGATTTTAAACTAAGTAAAGCATGGTTCATATATAAAACGAAATAACTAGCAAAACGAATTAATCTAAGTGCATGCAAACATAAGATGACATGAATCATAAAACTAAAACATAAATCGAGGAGGATATGATCAATTTAATATTGGCTCTCCAAAACGAGAGATTCGATCCATTGAGTGGATGGATCTTTTCATTTTTTAGCCTACACATAAAGCACACGTTTTGTATTTATCTATCTATATATATATATATATATATATATATATATATATATATATATATATATATATATATATATATATATATATATATATATATATATATAGAGAGAGAGAGAGAGAGAGAGAGAGAGAGAGAGAGAGAGAGAGAGAGAGAGAGATTAGATGAGAGTTTTCAACAATATGAAACCAGCTTTGGTCTGGTCTCACGTTGTGTTTAGATAAACCATGTAATAAATATCTTAAAAAAAAAAATAAAAGCAAAAGGTAAAGCAACAATTTACCTTGAGGGAGGGCTGGAACCAGCTGAGGATAGACTGTAGCAAATGGGTACTTGGCACCAAGGTTGGAGGAGGTTTGAGGGTGATGGTACTAGAACAAGAGAGAGTTTGATGATGGCTGCTTGAATCGGCTGGAGTGACTGCAATGATGGGGCTGCACCTCGTTGATGGGCTGGAGCCAAGGGCTGATGGGCTGTGTCCCCTTTTGCTGGAAGTTGCAGCCAAGGCTGCTGTTAAGAAGTTGGAGAGTTGTGTAATGGGGAAAAAAAAAATAAGAAAAAAAAAATTTGCTGTGGCTGTAGCAGCAAAAGAGAGAAGGAGTCCCTTGGGCTGTTGCAATGATATGAAGATAGAGAGATAAGAGAGACGTGAGGTTGGAAGATGGGGATGGCTTGGATGTGGAGCAGCTGCTGCCAGGCGTGAGGGAGGTGTCCCTGTGGTGCTGCCAAGGATGGAGGTGTGGCTGTTGGCTGGGAGCTTGAGGGTGGTGCTTCCAAGTGGAGACCGGCTGAAGCAAGGTGGAGGTGCCTTGTTGAAGCAGCTGGTGGCTTGAACCGGCTGGGCGTGGAGGCTGCAGCTGCTTGTTGATGGAGAAAGGATGTTGTGGCTGTAGCAGCCAAGGAGGAGCTGTTGGTGATGTTGTAGTGGCTGTAAGGGAAAAGAAAAAGTTGCAGCAAGGAGAGAGAGTTAGAGAAAAAGAGAGGGAGGCGTTGAATCCTTTTTTTTGGGCAGCCGTAGGTTCCTCCCCTTTTTCCTTTTGATAACTTAGGTTTTAATAAAATTAAAACCTAAGTTTCTCATAATAATCAATGACCTTTTTGGGCAGCCTTAAGTGAATGGCTGGGGAAAAAAAAGAAGGAAGGAAGGAAGAAAGGGAAGAAGAAAAGAAAGGGAAGAAAGAAGAAAAAGAAAAGGAAAGAAAGGAAGAAGAAAGGGAAAGAGAAAGGGAAAAAGAAAAAGGAAAGGAAGGAAAGGAGAGGGGGCTGGAGGTTTGGGTGACCACCTTGTGGGTCTCACCTTAGGAATAATAACATAATAAAAAAAAATAAATAAATAAAATAAAATAAAACAAACAACAAAAAAACAAAGAAAAAGATAATTTTTTTTCTTTTCTTATAAATTAAAACAAGAGAATGCAAATGGATGGGCCATCTCAGAGCGGGTCCAAATTCCACTTTTGAAATTCATTTTGACGATTAAAGGGGTAAAATAGTCTTTTCAAAAAAATTTCAGACGAAACGAGCTATTTTTGGCAGTTTTTGAAACGAGCTCGGATTTTGAAGTTCAATACCACGTTGCGAAGCAAATCCAGTGTAGAATTTGAAAATTTGATTTTGAAAGAAATCCAGATTGTTTTTCTCGAGAAAATATTTCCAAACGAAATGAGCTATTTTTGGCAGTTTTTGAAATGAGCTTGAATTTTGAAGTTTAATAGCTCGTTGCAAAGAAAATCCAGTATAGAATTTGAAAATTTAACTTTGAAAGAAATCCATATTGTTTTTCTCGAGAAAATATTTCCAAATTTAGAATCTTGGGAGTAAAAATGTCAATTTTGAAAACCCAGGGTTTGAAATTGATTTCTGAAAACTTTTAAAACTCAATCTGGATTGAAATTTATAAAACTGGAGTTCTGGACTTCGAAAATGGAATGAAATGTGATGAAATGCTGAGAAATGATTTGAAATGATGAGAAATGACATGAAATGCTAACTCTGAATGAAGAATTTTGGATGTTAGACCCCGATTGACACTTGTACCAGTTCAAAAAGTGTTAAAATTGACAAAATTTGCAAAAATGGTTGAAGAAATGATTTTCGAGCTCTGCCAAGCTAGAGTAACACTGAAAATTAGGGTTTGAGCTGGATTCAACTGAAATGAACTGGATTGAGCTGGGTTTTAGAGTTTCAGAACTCAAATGAACTCACCGGACACTGACTCAACTGACCTTTCCAACTGAATTTTCAAGAAAAGCTGCCATTTTTAGAGAAATGGTATGGAATGGTCATTGGAATGAAGTGAATCACGAACCTGAACTGGGTTTGAGCTGAAACAAAGGTCAGTAATACTGAAGTGAACTAAAATCGAAGCTTGAACACTAGCTTAATTGGCTGAACTCGACTCAATTTCAGTTGAAAGAGCTGAAATGGACTAAAATGGGCTCCTGGACACTTGGAAATGGTTTTGAACTGAAACTGGAGCGCTTGAACTTCTGGTGAGCTCAAGTTAGACTCTGGGGAGTATAACTGACTATGAGTGACTGACTCAGAGACAATTGGCTTGGATTTGAGTGAGAAATGAGCTCATTTCTGAAGAGATGATCCCATTTTGGCAGTAATGGTCAGAAATGAAAATGGCATGTTCATTGTGAGCTCAGATGAGCTTGAGATGATTGACATTCTAAATGTTTTGAACTGACCAATGAGCTTGGTTGACTCCGACTAACTGGGGTCCGGGATGACCTAGGGGTAAAATGGTAATTTTCCTAATAAAAGTTGGTAAAATGGTGATTTTCTGAAACTGACTCGGGGTTTGACTCCTACACTGACTTATAGGGTTGGCACTGCACGAGGAGGGTTGTTTGAGAATGAATGTGGAAAATTTGGGGTGTTTACAGAGTTCCAAACTGGGGGCTGTTGGATATTGCATATGTGCTCGTTAGGAAAATCATCCTCTGCTTTAATTTCTTCTGTCAAAGGGAAATCCGCCAACTGATCTGCGATCGCCTGGCCTTTAATTGACTTTTGAGAAACATACTCTAAGTCATATTGCATTAGGAGGACCTGCCACTTCGCAATCCGTCCAGTGAGAAATGGTTGCTCAAGAATATATCTGAGAGGATTAAGTTTTGATAGAAATTTAATTTCAGATGCCAACAAGTAATGTCTCAATTTCTGGCACATCCAAACCAGAGCTAGACAAGTTTTCTCCATTTGAGAATACTTATTTTCATAATCAATAAAGGTTTTGCTCACATAGTAGATGGCATGCTCTATCAGACTACCTTCTTCATACTGTGCGAGGAATCCACCACAGGCATTCTGATTTACGAAAATATATAGTAAAAGAGGCTTTCCCAATTTAGGCGGCTTCAAAACTGATGGATTAAGGAGATACTGCTTGATGCGCTCAAACGAGAGCTGACATTCTGATCCCCATTCAAATTTTACTCTTTTTCTTAGCAAATGATTGAAAGGTTCACATCTCATAGCCAAATTGGAAATGAATCTGCGAATAGACTGAATACGCCCTTGAAGGTTTCGCAGTTCCCTGAGATTAGTTGGAGGTGGCATATCAATAATGGCTTTTGCCTTGGCCGGGTCCACCTCTATTCCTTTCTTGCTGATAATGAAGCAGAGCAATTTGCCGGACTCAACTCTGAAAACACATTTTTGAGGATTAAGTCTCAACTTGTAGAGAATAAGTCTTTCAAAAACTTGACTAAGAGCATCAAGGTGATCCGCTTCTTCTTTAGACTTAACCAGAATGTCATCCACATATGCATCCATATTTTTGTGCATCTGATTGTGGAAGATAACGGCCATTTCCCTTTGATAAGTTGCCCCGACATTTTTTAGTCCAAATGGCATGACTGTGTAGCAAAAGGTTCCCCATGGTGTAGTAAATGAAGTTTTTGACTGATCCCGAACAGCCAGCTTGATTTGATTATAGCCTGAATCACCATCCATGAAAAAAAACATGGCGTGACCCGCTGTGCTATCGATCAACAGATCATTGTTGGGAAGTGGATAATCATTCTTTGGGGTAGCCTTGTTGAGATCCCTGAAATCAATGCAGATTCGAACTTTTCCGTTCTTTTTAGGGACTGCCATGATATTTGCCAACCAATCTGGATAATCAATGGCTCAGATGAAGCCTGCTTTCAACAAATCTTCAAGTCCTTCCTTGACTTGTTGCTCAATTCGAGGGTCTAACTTCCTCAGTTTTTGCTTGATTGGTCTGGCTTTTGGTTTCAACTTGAGTCGATGCTCAACCAGCTTGGGATCTAATCCTGGCATATCTTCATAAGTCCAGGCAAATACTTCTTGATGCTTCTTAAGGAAATTGATGAGTCTAGCCTTTTCAACTGCATTTAGACCCGAACCGATTTGGAGAATTTTCGGATCATCTTCCGACCCAATGTTGATATCTTCAGTTGGATCTTGAACCAAAGATGAGGGTTCATTCTGCTTCTGAATGTGAGCAAATTCTGGCAATTCCTGAATAGTGGAATCAAATTCGGCTGGCTCTTCAGTCTGCTCTGATGCCTAGCTGACCTGCTCTGTCTTTCATCTCAGAAAACCTTGCCAATTTTAGATACTTGGGATTAATAACGAATTTCTTCATTGATTCAGGAGTTAATGGTCCTGAAAATGCCAAGAAGAGGTTTTTAAGGGAAAGTACAAGCCAAAACAATTTTTTGTACAAAGTAAAAAACAATGACATAGACAAAATATAAGAAAGAATGATAGATACTCAAGTAAGGAGAGGAAATTGATCTTTCATTGATTGGAAGTATGATATTTACAAGATTTCGACAAAAGAAATGGGACTGCGTCGTTCCTACAAGATTAACAAAAAAGATAAGAAAAGAAAGCAGAAAAACTAAGGCATCAACTTCTTCATTTGCTTCCTTTGACAAAAATGGTTTTCTTGCTGGAATCCTGGCCGGTGAACCCCAACCCTGAGTTGTCCGTATGTTGAACTAGAATGATAGGCTCTATTATGCCATCCTCATTTTTCCCCATGCCTTGGAATGGCTGATATCCATGTTTTATCAACAGATTGAATCCCTTTCTTGCTTTAGAAAATTGAGGAAATAAGGGATGATCTTTGAAGGAGGTGTAATTGATGCATCCTCCTAACTTGAAAAAACAAGGTCCCTGCCATTGGACCGTGGCTGCAACATTTTCTTCATCCATGACATCTTTTAGTTTTAGCATCTCTAGGCTTTCACTGAGATTGATTTCATCTGCTTCTCGGATGCTAGGAATATCAACTGTAAATGTCGGGCGGGGAATCATAGGTTGTGGCAGCCTCTCTTAAGGATCTTTGCCTAGGATGGTAGTAATCATTCCTCCCTTGGACCACTTTATGCACTGGTGGAGAGTTGATGGAACGACATTGGCATTGTGGATCCATGTTCGTCCCAACAGAATATTGTAAGTTGGCGGCACGTTGACAACATGGAATAATACTGTGTACTGAATAATTGATAAAAATTTCCAAAAAGATCTTGCCCTTTGCAGTCTGCCCATGATTGTCGAAGCTGTAGATAGTAATGGGATCAGGCATGTATTATTCTTCCTTCAATCCCAGAGCTTTCGTTGTCATCTCTAGGCAAATGTTGAGGTTGTTGCCTCCATCAACAAGTATGTGTGGGACAATCATGCCCCTGGTCCTTACCACGATATAAAGTGCATTGTTGTGAAAAGAATGAGGCTTTGGCAGGTCCTCATCTGAAAAAGTGATAGGCGTGTTAGTCATCGCCTGATTCACAATTTGCGCCATATCTTTGGGCGTGGTGCCCGGCTTCACTTTGATCTTTCTCAGTAGATCATCTAGCTTTTCCCGATGTTGGGGATAATCATGAGTTAATTCAAAAATAGAAATGTTAGAGAGCGTTGTAATAGGTTTCTAAAGGCTTTTGGCCCGCTCTTCTGCTTCCTCTGTGGAGGCTTCCTTTTCAAAAATCTCTTTGGAAAAACTTGGGTTTTTCCACTCTCAACTGACATATTTCTTAGGTTTAAAAATGAGAGGATGTTCATCCTCTGAGATGTTGGCTGATCTTGATGTAGAACCATCACCTGATGCTGAAGACTGATATCTTTGTTGGAGCATGGATGTATGTGACTCTGCGGAAGGAAAGAATGTTCGAAAATGGTCGATGCTGAATGTTTTGGGAATGGGGCGGACAGGATATCCATTTTACCTTCTTCTTCATCCTCGATGAGGATGCTCTTATCAATGCAGTCCTGGATCAAATGCTTCAGGACGAAGCAATATTCCGTGTCATGGCCTGTCGCTCTGTGAAACTTGCAATACTGTTCCTTGAATCTTCCCATGATCACTGGCGGATCTGCAACTTTGGGAAGCTTCACCATTCCGTGGGATAGCAAATATTCCAGAATCTTTTCTAGAGGCTGGTCGAGGGGAGTAAATTTCTGATCCCTGCTTCAGTTTATATGCTTGGGTTTTTCTTGAAGGTCCCCTTTTTGTTGAGGACCGGTCGGGAGAGGCTTGTCATTGTTCTTGAAGAACTTTTCCTTTCTCCCTCTGCTTTGTTCGGGCTTTGTGCTACTGCCACTGCCATGCTTGCTGCTACTGCCCTGGTCATCCCCTGGAGTCTCGGTCGAGTAAGTGAAGTGTGCCTTCTTCTTTGGATCCTGGACATTTTTGGCCAAGGCGACGCCTTCATACATCTTGTTTTCTACCCCCATCTCGAGCCATTCTGCTCGCTCCGTCAATTCGATGAATGACTTGGATGGATATGGAAAAAGAAGGCTTTTTAGGGGTTGAGAGAAGTTGTTGAGAATGACTTGGAGGGCATGCTCCTCAGAAATGAGATTTCTTATTTTGTTACAAACACTCCTCCATTTGTGGATGAAATCCCTGGCCTTCTCATTGGGCTCTTGTTTGAGGTTGCACAAATGGTTCAGGGTGGGCACAACTTCCGTATTGAACAGGAAGCTCTCAACGAACATGTTAACCACTCTGTCAAAATCCCTTAGCTCGATGGGATTGACATGCTCGGCGTACCATTTGGCAGCTATCTCCTCCAGACTGCGGGGGAAACAGAGGAAGAGGGCATGGTTGTCTTCACTGAACCGGGCACATTCTGCGAAGAACATGGCCAAATGAGCTTTAGGATATCCGGATCCATCAAACTTAAAATATTTTCGGGGAAGGTTTTCTAGATTGTTGTCCCCTTCCAAGCTGAGGTAGAAGTCCTGCCTGATGTACGACCTTTTTCCTTTGTCCTGGATTTGTAGGTCCTTAACTATTTTGGTTAATGCCTGAATTAAATCCTCTGCGGGGGCCCCGTACTTGGGTTTGTTCACTGACAATGGCTCTTCCACTGGCCTTTTGGATTGTCGCAGATGGTTCGGGATGTAAATCAGCTGCTCTTTCTCTTCAGAGTTCTCTTTCGCTGATTCTGAATCTTCCGAGGTGCTGTCACGCTGGACCTTCTATTTGCTGATCTTGACGGGCTTTTTCATGGGCTTCTTTTTAACTTTGCTCTTAGAAGCCGCTTTCTTCGGACCAGCCTTAGCCTGCTCGACCATCATTTTGGTCATCATCTTTTGAAAGACCCGGTACATGGCCGGATCAACGTCGCTCTCATCCCCTGAGTCATGCTTTTTGGATAATCTAGGAGAATTCATCTCCTCTGGTTCATTGTCACTGTGCTGCTGAACAGTCTGCTTACCTGCTCTTGTCTGAACCATTTTTCGAGATGCCAAAGTTTTTCCTGCAGAATATGAGAATGGTTAGAGTATGGAGAAGCTTTTTGAAAATCATAACTTTTGAGGAAAAAGAATGAAGGATTTCGGTAGACAATTTCAAGAGATTATCCCATTACCCGGGACTGGGTCATCACAAGATTTGTGATAATTGTGTTATCATTTTGATGATAACGGAGAAATGTGCCTTGTTACCTAGGCGAGGTCGTCAACCGTGATAAGATATATTTGAAGAAAAGTAGAAGGAATGTTCCCTTTACCCGGGATGAGGTCATCATCAAAATTGTGACCATTCGTGCTATAAAACAAAAATACTAAAAAATAAAATTTTGGCCCAAAAAGTAATTTTTTATTGATAGTAATATTTACAGACAAAGAGAGGGTGGGCAGACAGTTTGCCACCACTCTTGATATTCAGATGATACATTTGGTCCAGGAAATACAGATAGAGAAACAAAGGAGTCCCAGGTATATTTGGTGACATGGTATGCCCCAGACCACTGATCCGACTGCAGGTTGAATTCTGACATGTTGCCTGTCAGGAAGCGAATGTTGGCACGAACCTGTCGCTGCGAAAACTGTCTGAGACATCTCTCCGGCTGATAATCAATACAGAAGAAGGGGCCAAGCAATCTGTAGCGCTTGCTGCGAGCATAGGTATAACGAGGGACTGTCTCTTTTCTGTTGAAGAAGTCCCAAATAATCTCCTCCTGATGTAATTTCTCGATCAAGGATCGATACTGGATGGTAGATTTGGGCTGCTCGCTGCTGAATCTGAAAAAACTGGCCTTCGATGGAACATGTCGCAGGAACCACGACTGCAGGGCATATGTGCATCCTTCTACCAGAATGGTCTCTTCGAGGGCAAACCGAGTCAGGCCTCGGTAAAGAAAAGCCAAGGCTGCCATAGAAACCGATAGCGGACGGGTCTGCTTGCTTCCCCATCTTCGAAAGAGCTGGGCAACTCTGACGTCTATGAAATTCTGACCATCTTGAAAGAAAGTTAATCCTACTGTGCATAGGATCATGGCATGCTGAATTCTGTTTTTTGCTGCTCGAGACAAAGTGTCAACCAGGACTTACGGATAGACTCTTGAAGAATCATACCCGGAAATTTTGAAAGATTGAGAAAATTTTTTTAAGGAATTTTCCAGGGTTTTTTGAAGAAAATTTGATCTAAAAAAAAGAAAAGAAATGTAGGTAGAGGAAAATATACACCTGGGGTTTCTGAAAGAAAAAGGGGAAGTTTTGAATAATACACCCAGCGTTTTCGAAAAGGTTTGATACATATATATGGGAGAATAAGAGAAATATCACATAACCAAAAGCTGCACAAACAAGGATGCGCACACAACACTCCCTAAAGGCTGACTCTAAATGCAATATTTTAAAATGGCTTGTAGGACCTTAATCCTAATTCTAAGGTTCAGATCATCTAATTTCAATCAAGATATGCTGATATACCCAAGCCGAAGCTCGAAGTACGTGGCATAGAAATATTTCTCTGGTTCTAAGGTAATGGTTTCCCAACATCCTTGAGCACCTACCGATATACCTCGGACTATGGCCCTTAGGTACGTGGTAGGGGGCGCAAACCCAAAATAAGTGGTCCACTTGTGAGTCTCTCTCCCAAACTATGGTTTAGTGAGACAGCCCAGCAACGTGAAGACCGGGATAATATAGGTAAGGGATGTTTTCGAAAACATGTTCAGCATGCAAGAAATCAGATGGCTCTAATGCAAATCCTAAAGAGATGGATTTAAATGAAAAGAAGCATACACTTGAATACATTGTTTTGCATTCAATTCCTAGAATTGAGGAGAGTTGTATTTCAGACCTAGATCTAATGTGAGCATGGAATAATCTCCTCAATATGGTCTTACCAAACCATACTTAAATCCTATATGCAATGATGTCAGCTTAGGACAGAGGCTAGGCTCCTATGGTTTGCATGGAAATGTAGCTGACATTTATAAAATAAAGACTTAGATAATATTAAAGCAAGAAGAAAAGGCATTAAATTCGACCGGACGAAGACGAGTCCCATCACGGTCGCCAAAACTGCGATCATCGCAAAATTTTTCCTCTTGTAATATTTCTCTCTCTTCCTTTTCTTTTCTTTTCCAAACTCTATTTCCTCATTTTTGAAGGGAGAAAATAAAAGTCAGAAAGAAAGAGAGAAGAGAAAAGAAAAGAAAAGAAAAGAAAAGAAAAGAAAAGAAGAGGAACTCTTTTGCGGGGTCTCACTTGACCTTAATTTGAAAATATTTGAGAAAATAACTCGCCTCCGTTTTGAAATATTTGCGAGAAAACTGGGAGACGGGATCCGCTCGTCGGTACGAGATTCGACCGTTCCTGGCGCCTTTACCAGGGGTAATCGAACCAAGGGTCAAATTCATGCCTTTTGCTTTGCTAAGAAATTATCTAAGAATTTATTCTAAGTCTAAATGCATAAAGAATCATTCTTGTGCAAATGCAAGGATGTATGCTCTTTCAAAAATGATTTTGGAAAATTTCCAAGTGTTTTTGAGATGAATCTGATAATAGAAATGAAGAAATGGTTTTTAACTTAGAACTTAATATTTTAAAGTTCTAAGTTTTTGGAATAATCAGAATTTGAGAAAATAAATATGGACTTTGAAAGGAATGATTTTGAGATAAAATGAGAAGAAAAGGAAATTTCAAAGTCATAAATGGACTTTGATTTAGAAATTTTGAACCTAGATGAATGTTTAAAATGGAATTTTGAATTCTAACTTTGAAGTTTAGAATGAGATTTGAGACATCCAAATAGATTTAAGAAATGGAATTGGTTTTTGGAATTTTTGGGAATCGAGATAAACTTTGGATTTTGAAATCTGAAATGAAATTTTGGATCTGAGGTCTGAGATCCAAAGTGAAATTGAATTATGGATCCTAAATGGGACTGGATCTGAAGTCTGAGATCCAAAGTAGAATTGAATTCTGGATCCTAAAATGGAATTGAATCTGAAGTCTGAGATCCAAGATGAAGTTGGATTCTGAGATCTAGAACCTAGAATGAGATTTGGATCTGAAGCCTAAGATCCAAACAGGAGAGGTGGATCCTGGATCCTAAAATGGAATTGGATCTGAAGTCTTAGATCCAAGATGGAGTTGGATTCTGGATCCTAAAATCGAATCGGATCTGAAGTCTGAGATCCCAAAAGTGGGGATTGTACTTGGAAATCTGGATCCAAGTTGGGATTAGGATCTAACTTTGGATTTGGGTTCTGAAAGTCTGAATGGGACTTTTGAAGAGGGATCTGGGTTTTGAAAGCCCAGATTGAATTTAAAAATTTAAGAAGAGTCAAGTTTTTGAGATTCCAAATCAATCTCAAACTTTGATTTTGAATATAGAGATAAAAAAAAAAAAACTTTGTTTTGAAATAGAAGATAACTTCAAAGTTAAATTGAACTTTGAATTTTGGATTCAAAATTTGAATATAAACATGATTTTGGAATTTCAAAGTCAAATTGGACTTTGAAATTGAATTTTTAAATTCTGAAATGAGATAGAATTGAATTTGAATTTTATAGATAAGATTTGTTCTGAGAAAAGAATCACTTGGAATTTTGAAAAAGGAAATTTTGAAAATATGATGCAATTCTATCCTAAATAATGGATGAATTCAAATAATTTTGAAATTGGATTCGAAAATCATATTTCATTCTTTAGACAAATATAAATAAGATTAATGATATAATACACTCCTGACTATGGTCATTGAATGTATTATATAATAATCATATCTAAATTCAAATAAAGAATCAAACATATTTTGGTGCTTTTATAGAGTTTAGAACAAAATTAATTCTCAATATATCCTGACTATGGCCATTGATATATGTATTGAATCAATTTTAAACTAAACTCTGATAAAAGAGAAAAATATTTAAAGAAGACATGATGAATTTTGAAAAGGATCCAGTGTGGATCTTAGTGTTATTTTATAAAAGATAAAAATGTTAAGTTTTGTTTACATCCTGACTATGGCCATTGATGTAAATCATCAACTTTGGATTAATTACCTCTTACGAAATGGTGCACGTGCCATTCGTGTTTCACCACTGTGAGATTTTGAGAAATAAAAGCAAAAAGCATGAAAATAAACAATTTGTGATATTTACAATGCTCATTCTTTCTATCTAAAACAGGAAATGTAAATTCTCATTAAGATCTAATTTATTACAAAAATTGAATTTACAACCCCCAAGTAATGATATTTTCCATATATTTCCTGCAAAACAACTAGATTAACATGAAAATAGAAGAAAAATGGCATATATCACATGGATATCTAAAGAAAAATGTTCATATACTAAGATATGAATGATGGAAAGATAGAGGGAATGATATATATGCTTACATATATATACATGCATATGTTATATATATAGGTATGTATATATATACATATATATATATACAGATATATATGGCATGAGGAAGGAGATGAGCTAAGGGGCTGTAGGTAGTGATTGAGGCAGACAGGTACCAAACACATTGGCAGGACAGCCAAACCGATGCTGTGAAGGGATATGTACACAGCTGAAGACAGCAAGAATACTATTGCTTGGTAAGGGCTGAACACATATTTTGGATGTAAATGGGAAGATTGTTATAGTAACCACAATCTGTGTAGTAGAGGAGGTATGACTATGGCAGCAATAGATGAAAATGTAGGGGGTGTTCAGATGTGGGTTGTACCAAAGCAACAGATGGGAAAGCAAAAGGGGTAGTAAGTGAGGATTGTGTAGCTATGGGTGGAAGTGCAGGAGATATACACAGAGAACCACAGCAGCCCATAGGGCTACTGTGTTGTGAATGCACAGGGGAATGGTATGAAGATTTGGATGTTGCGATGTCAATAGCTTTGGGATGTTACGGTAGGTAAAAAAAATGAGGTGTGTATTACTGTGGGCAGTGTGGTTGGTATTGATGCAATGCAGTGAATGTGTAATGATGATAGCACATATGGGATGTTGAGGCTGATAGCAGTAGGTTCTGCTATAAGTGATAGATGGACAAATATGTTGTGAACAGTGATAGTGGAGACAACATGATGGGTGGTTTGCTGCTGGGTATAGCTGATGGTGAATTGAGAATAAGGTTGTGGCAGATGCACAGAAATTCTGTGTAGTAGGGAGGCTGCAAATCATACTGGCCAATGAAGCAGCAGTGTGTGGAAGTGCAGGTACCATGGCCCAACTGCTGTACAAGTCGAGCAGTGAAAAGGAAAGAGCTTGAGGTGGTTGGTGAGGTGGGTATGTATAGGTATATGATTGATGGCTGGTGTGGTGGTGCTGTGGTGACAGCATGCTGAAGGTGGTGAAATTTGGCAGATGGACTGGGGAAGTGTAGGGGCTATAGTAAGGGAACACTATGTATGCCACAATTTTTGCAGCAAGTGAGTCAAGATAAACCAAGCGATCCACCACTTTAGTGGAGTCACTATCTGCTGAAGCAGGCACAAACGTAATCCACTTGGAAGCTCATAAACTATTTCATGTAAAGTATTAAGGGCATAAGCAGCTGGATAGCTTGAATATGAAGCCACATATGTCATAATGGAGATACTATTTACAATTTTCTCAGTTGGGCAAGTTGAGACAAGACCATTTGTTATCATCACAAAATTTTTACTTTTTGCGAGTCAAACTGACATTTGAAAAAGATTTTGAAAATAACTCGCCTCCGTTTTAAAATGTGGAATAATTCCGAAGAATGGGACTCGCCTGTCGGTACGAGGTTCAACCGTTCCTGGCGCCTTTACCAGGGGTAATTGAACCAAGGATCAATTATATGCTTTGCTCTGTTCAACTTGTCTAAACCATATTCTAATTCCTAAATGCACAAAGAATCAGGCATGTGCTATGAATTTCTGAAAATACATATTTGAAAACATGATGTTTGATTTGAATATTGGAAAATATTTGGAAAATAAACTCTTTGAAAATCGTGAATCATGATTGAGATACTGTATTTGAGAAAGTGAAAATCGATTTCTGAAGAAATATAAGGATTTTGTGAAAATCGATTTTGAGAAATGTGAAATAACTTTGGAAAACTTGATTTCTTTGAATTCAAACTTTGAAATTGAAAATATAACTTAGAAAAATTGAATTTGGAACTTGGTAAATACTTGAAATATCATTTGAAAACTTAGAGTTTTCAGAAAATCGATTTTAGAATAAGACTTAGAAAAATTTGAGAAAATTGATTTTTCTGAATTGAAATTGAAATTTGTAAATGCATGAATTGAATGAATATGGATTTGAAATACTTGATTTTGAGGAATTGAGAAAATTCTTTTTGTATTTTTAAGAAATGCAGTGCATTTTGAAGTTAGCCTAAGAGTGTAGGCTGAATGTGGCAAATATGAAGATTACAAATCTGGGTATCATTCGTATTCTGACTATGGCCATAAATATAAATTTCACCAATTTTGTCAACTCCATAAGAGCTAGTGCATGTGCCATTCGTGTAGACCATAGTGAATTTATGAAAATGTGCATAAATGATACATTCATCAGATATTAATATTTGCAGAATTAAACTATATGCAATGCAATCCTAGTCTAAGCTGAAATTTAAATTCTTATTCCAAATTTAATTTAATTTACATCACTATTGAATTTAAATACAAGAAATTAAAGGAAAGTAAAGTCTTCAATGTCCCTGCAAAACTAGAAAACTTTGTTAGTGATGATATGTTGGCTTTTCTAGGTTTATCCAGTAATATCTAGAAATTACTGGATTTTGCTAGATATAAGCCTTTTTCCATGATTCCCTTAAATCAAAATGATAAAATATGAAATAAAATTGAATAAATAACAAAGATAAGATATGAAATTTCGAAATTGGGGGTCAAAATGACCAAAATACCCCTGATAGCAAGACTATGGCCTTGAAATCAAGGTTTTCAGAAATATTATTGGAAAAATGCAAGTTTTGAAGTTCAAATAAAAATAAATCAAACTAAATATGATATGACATGCTTAAAAATGTGAAAACTAGGGTTAGGGATTTCGAAATTGAGGTCAAATGACCAAATTGCCCCCGATAGCAAGACTATGGCCTTGAAATCAGGGTTTTTCAGAAAATATTTTGGTAAAACTTAGGTTTTAGGCACTAAATGAAGTCAAATTAAACCTAAAGTATCCTAATATGATTATGAACATGATTAAACCCTAAAAATATATGCTTATGCACGAAAATCCAAGAATATTACAAATTTTGTGATTTTTGTAGTGTTTTGGAATTCTTCGGGTGCCCTGTTTTGCAATTCAAGCCATTCAAGCATCAAACGGATTCTAAAAATCCTCAAAATTGATACATGCACTTGTTATAACCATAATATCAAATTAGAATTATAAAAATATTTTTTTGACATTAAATTAATCCGAAAATTGCATCAAGTCTTTAAATATTGTCATTTTTGACCTAATTCACCAACCAGTCTCAGTCCAAGACCCGAACCAGGGGTCAATCCTCCATGAAAATTTTTGATTTTTAAAAAATACCAAATAGACAAAAAAACAGAACTTTTCCTTTTTACAGATCTGAAAAATACTTTAAAACCAGGGAGATCTTCTTCCGGCAATCCGGCCTTGAATACATTGATTTTAACTTTGGTCCTAACTGATACTTTCAATTGAAAATTTCGGGATAAATATAAAAACTCATTTAAAATATCGGAGATTTTAACAGTGAACAGTTATTAAAAAAATAATAGTACTCACCTTTTACAGATCATGAATCGGATCTGTATTTTGGGATTTATGAATAACACAATTCTGATTAGGGTTTTGGTAAACCCTAACGAGTTTTAAATTGAAAATCAGAGTCTCTGACAGAGAAAAAATACTAAACAGTAATAAAAAATTCCCAAAATTTCACAGTAAATATATCTAATTAATGTGAATCCATGTCACTTTACAGATCTAAAATCGGATATAGGATGAGAAAACTATCATCACAGCAAGTTACCTTCTTGATTTTAACAATGATTTTAAAGCTTTAAAAACCCGATTTGATGTCTGATTTTTATGACAGGGTTACCGAAGTCCAAAATCTCTAATTTTTTTTACAGTGACTTCTTTACACATACATGTATTTCATATAAAAAATCAGAACTAAACAGCAAGTATTTCAATCCGAAATAACATTATCTTTACTGTTCTAAACCTAAAACACACAGAAATCTAAGAAACTTAAGAAACCATGCATTAACTAATGAAAATCAATAAAATAAACCATAAAACAGTAAATAAAAATTATTCCTATGCTATACAACGTAAAACAAACATGAATAAACCATGAAAATAAAATAAAATCAGGAAATCAATGGCTGGAATTCAATATTACCTTTAAAACATAGATTTAACCCATTAAAAGGGTAAATCATGTATTTTATTGGTTAATAATGCAAAGAATCATGCTCAAACCAATTCTAATGGATTAAAATCCCTTTAAAACACACAAAACAGGGTTAGATCACCTTCTTGGACCGTTCTTGATGGTTCTTGAGGCGAAACAATGGTTGAATCTTCATAAGGAGGGGTGTCCAAGGCTAAATCTAGGTTTAAATCATTAAAAACACTAAATAAAATATTAAAAAATGAAGAAATTATTTACCTTGGAGTTGCAGCAATGGAGGAAGGCTGGAGAGGAGAGAGAAGCTCAAAGATTTGATCAAGAGGTGGCTGGAAAAATCGTCCCCCCTATAGCCCCTTTTTATAGAAAATTTTTAGGTTTTAAAAAAAAATGGAAATTTTGGACTCTAAAGGGGGGGGCGATTTTGTGGTGTAGTTACTATCCTACCCCTAGCCTAAATTATCCTATTTAATACCTAATTAACCCCTAGACTCTCCTAAAAAATCCCCAAATGTAATGCCACTTGGCATTTTTAACATTTGAGTTTTAAAACACCTTTTAAAAACCTTTAAAAACACTAGTTTTAAAAACTAACTTTCAAAATGAGTTTTCAAAATAAATTTTAACTCTTCTAAACCCCTAACACTAACCAAGACACTGACTAACCCTAGTCTAGCCCTGACTTACTCGAATATGGTGCCACCCCGAGTGGGCCCTACTTGAGTTTTTCAAAAAGCGATTTTAAAACTTGAAATTAAAGGAGTTTTCAAAAGGATTTTCAAAAGCAATCTTAAAATTAGAATTTTTGAAATGGCATAGGATTCTAACCGAGTCAGAACTCCTCTGGATATGGTGCCAACTGAGTGGGCCCACATCGAGTTTTGAAGAATTTTGAAATAAACATTGAAAATGGTTTTGAAAAGGGGTTAAAATCAGTATTTGAAATTCAAGATTTTTAAAAATAGGGTCTCAAGCGAACTGGAACTCCGAGTTAGAGTCCTGAACTCTTAGGATTCTGAGATTTTAGATTTTAGAATTCAAATAGAAGAATTTTCGAAAGATTTTATCAAAAATTGATGAAATAAGTCAAAAAAAAAAAACACAGTCAGGGTCAGACTCCTAACTCGACCGACCTCTAAAATAGAGTCCTGAATTAACTGGACTCTGTAAAATGACCTAAATTTTGAAAACAATGGAAAAAGACTAACAATGGGAGTAAAACAGACCTACGAACAGACACCTGACTGGATTAGGACTCTGGGACAGAGTCCTGATCTGACTGAAACTTTCAAAAATTAGAGAAATTTGATGAATAAGAGGATCCAGAAGCGACACCGCCTCAATGGGCCTCATTTGTGAATTGAAATCGATTGAAATTTGAAGTTAAAATGAATCCGGATTGTTTTCTGAGAAAATATTTCGAAATATGAGGTCCTGGGTTGGAAAATGATAAAATATTGACTAAAAACCCAGGTTTTGAAATTGATTTTGAAAGCAAGCTTTAAAACTCAAATCTGGATTGAATGTTTTGAAAACAGGACTGCTGGATCTCGAAAATGAGATGGGATGACATGCAGTGCTATGCAATGCGATGAAATGATATGCAAAATGTATGCAGTGATATGCAATTACATATGAAATGGATAAACACTGGATGAGGGTGAAAATTTGGGGTGTTTACAGATGCCCCTCTTTGCTACTAAGCCGGTATAGGGCCGAGCTTAGTGGCAAAGAAAACATACCAAGTTTGAACCATAAAAATGCCCCAGTTAGATAAATCTGACTGGGTATGAAAGAATTAATTCACATGATGATGGTAGATATGAAATGGAGAATAAGGAGAAAATTTTACTTCAAAAAAAAATGAGATTCAGGTTTTACCCTTAACCTGGATGGGACGGGAAATACCTCGTATGGAACGAAGCTCAGGCTTAACCCTTAACTTGACCGGGTTGAAAATGGAATACCTCATCAAAGAAGGCTCAGGTTTGTACCCTTGACCTGATTGGGTGGAAAATGGAATACCTCATCAAAGGAGGCCCAAGTTTATACCCTTAACCTGATTGGGCAGAAAATGGACGGAATCCTCGAAAGAAGAGATCGTGATGGAACCTTCGGATTTCCGCACAATGAATCCGATAGGGGTTTTGCAAAAGGAAGGAAATTGGGGTCCCTAAAGCTTGAAAAGGGTTTGATTTTGGGCGTCTCATTGCTGAGACTAAATAGCCTTTGAAATTGCCTTTTGCTGAAATTGGTGGCTTAACCTCAAGCCGAAATTAGACTGTCTATGGTGGGACAATGGGGACACAAGGAAGTGTGCGAATCTGAGAACCCAGGCGCTCAGATTATACCAAAGAAGGGAAGGAATCTTGAAAACTCCCGTAATCAAGTCCTAAAAGGGATGGTGTCAGGATGCGCCAAAGATGAACCCCAAGCTTTCGCTTTATGCCAGGATAGCTAGAAAATATTGTCAAAATGTTGAAAATTGTTGTTGATTCAAAATAATTGAAAATGATGCACATTTTTTTGAAAGTATTCCCTCTTTTCTACCTGAAGTATTACCTCCGACTGGGCTTAACTCCGTAGAATCAAGATTCGAATTCAAATTGCTTGCGATTGACTTTTTTTCAAGGAAGCTATCAATTTCCTTGATATGGACAGAAAAGAAAGTATTCTTGATATTGCGAGAGCTATTGGTGAAAGAATATAGATAAAAGAATTTCACAAAATTAAAGCAGATTCTTGATAGATTCGGCAGTCTGATATCCTGGGATTCTTTTCTCATGATGATCTTTCTGCACTCTTTTTGACAGAATTGGAGCTCTCTTGGATTTTTCGGGAATTACATCATCCTTCATTTTGGAGATGTCTTGACTTTTCTCTCTTTTTGGGAAGGGTACGTCACAAACTCCTTCATCTCAGAGATGTTCCGATCCTTCTTTTCTCTCAGAGATTATCTTGACGATTATTGGCTCATTGGTTGAGAATCTCTTGATGATAGCATAAATTAAATATCTTTTAGGGTTTGTCGGTAGGCTCATCACACTCGCCTTCATCTCGACGGTGATCTGAACTTTCCCAGGAAGGATCCGTCACAAACTCCGTCATCTTGGAGATGATCCAAATCTTCTTTGGCCCCGGAGGTCGACTCGCATAATTCATCTTCATCTTGACGACAATTGAGAGATCTCTTTTGCAGATAGTTAATTGCAGCTTAGGTGATTGAGGAGATATGAAGGTTGAGTGGATTTTTCTGTATCACCCAGAATATTTCGACTGCTTATTTTCCAAGAATGATCTTTAAAAATATGCCATTGACTGCGATCAATATCAATCACTTCTGGCTTTGCAACAACATTGAATTTTCTTTGCTGGCCATATCGCAGATTTATTCTTCATCCTCTTGGTTGGCCAATAGAAAGATTTTGAACTTTGAATCCTTTTTCGCGAAAGCTTTGTCCTTTCGGAAGTAATACTGAAGGTATTCTAAGGTAATAATTTTGTGCAATAAAGATTTTGAAATCAACAAATATTTAATGACAAATTGGCAAAATTTTTCTTGAAATCCTTTGTGAAAGCGAGCATTCAAAGCACAACGCAACACATCCATGACAGAAATTTTCTTCTCCTTTCCCCAAAAGAGAAGATTCAGAAATTGGAATTAGAAATTACTTCTCTCTTCCCTGAAGAGGAGGTGTTTGCAAAACGAACTTTCGAAGAGAAATTAAGCTTTCGTCAAAACTTCCTAACATTAGGCTTCTCTTATGGAAAGGGGGCCGAAATTGGTGAGATTGGTAAATTGGTCATGAAGGAACGAGTTCATCACACTCTCCCTGAAAAGAGGGTCCTTCATGATGAAATGGCCTAGTCTAAAATTATGGGGCCACAAGGAAGGCAAGTCTCTGTCGAGTCTCTCCCTATAAAAAGGGTTCCTTGTGTGAAATTTGGAATTTTGTTTTGCAAACGGTTCACAAAGACACGAGTCCCTTCAAACTCTCCCTGAAAAGGGGCTAAGTGAACGAATTGGATAGCATGCGAAAAGAGCGAGCTCCCTCGAACTCTCGCTATAAAAAGGGTCTCTCGCAAGAGAAAATGATTGAAATTGGGTATTGGGTGACTCAAAAGGGTCGAATTTTGGAAATTGGAATTTTGAAATTTGGGTTCTGAAATTTGGTATTTGAAATTGAAAGTTGGAAATCTGAAAATTGGGAATTTAAAAATTGGAAATTGATTGGCTAAAAAAGTTGAAATTGTGAATTGGTTTACTGAGAATGACATGGGTTCTATAGGGATTCAACCTAAGAACGACATTGGTTCTATTGAGAACGACATTGGTTCTGCAGGGGTTCGACCTACGAACTATCAATTCCATAGGAATTCAACCTAAGGATCATAGCTTAAGAAGGAATGATTCCAACTTGTGAGCTTTGAATGGACCAGGTGCTAAATTGGGTTTTTGAGGGAAGATTCGAATCAGAATTCAACTCTTCAAGGAAAACTAGATGAATTGAATTTTGAAAGAAAATTCGGGTCGGAACTCTGATCTTCTAGACCAACTTGCAGGGTAGTTTGAGTAGAAGTTCAAACTTGTAAAAGAAAGCTAAGCGAATTGGATTTGAAAGAAAATTCAAGTCGGAACTTGGATTTTCTAGACCAACTCTGAAGGAAAAGAAAACTCGAGTCGGAACCCGAATCTTCAAAGGATAACCAAGTCCATTATGGAAGGAAAAGAAATCTAAGTCGGAACTCGAATCCTGAAGGAAAGGTAGATCAATTTGGAAGGAGAAGAAATTCAAGTCGGAACCCGAATCCCGAAGGAAACTAGATCAACTAAAAGGAAAGAAGATTCGAGTCGAAACTTGAATCCCAAAGGAAAACTAGACCGGTTGGAAGGAAAAGAAATTCGAGTCAGAACTCGAATCCCGGAGGAAAACTAGATTATCTAGAAGGAAAGGAAATTCGAGTCGGAACTCGAATCTCAAAGGAAAACTAAACCGGTTAGAAGGAAAAGAAATTTGAGTCGGAACTCGAACTTCGAAGGAAAACTAGATTAACTGGAAGGAAAGAAGATTCGAGTCGGAACTCGAATCCCGAAGGAAAACTAGATCAATTAGAAGGAAAGGAAATTCGAGTCGGAACTCGAATCCCAAAGGGAAACTAAATTAGTAGTCATTGAATTTTAAAGTGTACCAGTGCAAACACCGGATTTTGAAAATGTGTCAATACAAGCATTATGTTTTGAAAAATCACCAGTACGAATACCGAGTTTTGGGAGATTACCAGTACGAGCGCTGGATTTTGGAAGGTTACCAGTACGAGCACTGGATTTTCAAAGATTACCAGTACGAGCACTGGATGTTGAAAGATTACCAGCACGAGCACTGGGTTTTGAAAGATTACCAGTACGAGCACTAGATTTTCAAAGATTACTAGTACGAGCACTGGATGTTGAAAGATTACCAACACGAGCATTGGGTTTTGAAAGATTACCAGTACGAGCACTGGATTTTCAAAGATTACCAGTACGAGCGCTGGATGTTGAAAGATTACCAGCACGAGCACTGGGTTTTGAAAGATTACCAGTACGAGCACTGAATTTTAAATGGTTACCAACTGACGATGACTTGAACGCCTTGCCGAGGTCTCAGGATTTATCCCTTATCCTGAATGGGGAATTCGATGCAAATGCAAATCGATGCAGATGAATGCAAATGAATGCATGCAAATGCAAATGAATGTAAATGGGTGCACATGTGTGCAAAATGAAAGATTTGTTTGATCCTGCTTGCATACAGAGTATTTGTAGATAAAAACGAAATTTTAAAAATGCCCCAGTATAGCTGGGAAAGAAAACTTGATTATTATTGAAAGAAATTTGGAAAAATTATAAAGAATAGGAAAGGATTCAAATATAGAATTTTTTCAAATGTCGAGCATTGATGGGATCTGGCAATTCTATTCCGTCGGCATTGATAAGCCTATATGAATTGCGAGGTAGTGCTTCTTTGACAACATAAGGACCCTCCCAATTTGGCGACCACTTGCCACTCGGGCAGTGCCTGAGATAAGCTGTTGATCTGAGTACTAGATCATTGACTCAAAATTTTCTTTCAACGACGGATTTTGCATATTGTCTGGCTATCCTCTGGCGATAGGATTGAGCATGTTCTGCTGCTCTGAGCCTTCTTTCATCGAGCAAATCAAGTTGTACCAGTCGCTGTTGCTGATACTGATCAACAGGTAATTCTAGAAGTGATGCAAATTTCAGAGCAGGTTTCTGAACATATAGAGTCAGTACTACTTCAGTTCCGTAGACAAGTTCTGACGGAGTAGCATTAGTTGGAGTTCGAATGGTGGTTCTGTATGCCCATAGTGCGTCATGAATCTTTTCATGCTAGTCACGAAATGTTTCCAAAGTTCGCTCCAGGATTCGAATTAAAATTTTGTTGGTGGCCTCTGCCTGACCATTCCCTTGAGGGTAATAAGGAGCGGAAAAATGATGATGAATTCTGAAGTTTGAGCAGAATGTTCTCATTCTCTCATTCTTGAAATGACTGCCATTATCTGACACAATATCATGTGGTATGCCGAAACGACATAAGATATTCTTGTGGATGAATGAGACCACATGTCGACCTTCTACTGTGCATAGAGTGACTGCTTCTACCCATTTAGTAAAATATTCTGTTGCGGCAAGAAAATACTTGTGACCATTGGAAGCTGAAGGAGTGATGGGGCCTACAACATCGAAAGTCCACATGGAAAATGGCCATGGCGAGACGACAAATTGCAAGTATGACGCTGGCGCATGAATGGAAGGCGCATGCATCTGACATTGAACGCACTTCTTCACAAAATGATAGCAATCTTGCTGCATAGTTCTCCAGTAGTATCCTGCTCGGATGATTTGTTTGACGAGAGTTTGATAGCCAACATGACCACCGCAAATGCCTTCGTGTGCTTCTTGCACAACTTCTCTGGCCTCTCCTTCGTCCAAACATCTGGAATATTCAGAACTGAATCCACGATGATAAAGGACGTCAGCAAGAATAAAATATCAAACAGACATGCGCTGAATTGCTCGCTGCTCTTTCTTTGGTAATTCTGGAGGAAGTTCGTCAGTTGTAATGAAGTTTTTGATGTCATGATACCAAGGCTTCTTCTTCTGCTCAGTCTGGTTTATCTGCTCTACTGGGACGAAAGCAGGTTGATCAAGTCGGCCAATTTCAAATGAGCGACAAGATTCTCCACTCTTGAAAGACATGATTGATCCCAAATTGGCTAAACTGTCTGCAACTTGATTGAAGTCTCTCTTGATATGAAAAAGTTGGAATTCTTCGAATTTATTGGCAAGAGCTGAGACAATCTTTTGGTAAGGAAGTAATTTATGATCCTTCACTTGCCATTCGGCTAGAACTTGATTGACGACTAACAAAGAATCGTCATAAGCATGCACTCTTTTGACATTGAAGTCCTGTAGAATTTTCAGACCTTGTATCAAAGCTTCATACTCGGCCATATTGTGAGTGCACTGAAAATCCAGTTTGAGAGAAAAGGGGATCATCTCCTTCTCTAGTGTAATTAGCAGAATTTCGATTCCTATGCCTGCCATATTCTTGGAACCGTCGAAGAATAAATTACAAACTGAGGATTGTTGAATATTGCAGATCCTCTCATCGGGGAAATCATCCTCGGCTTTAACATCCTCTGCCAGAGGAAAATCTGCCAATTGATCTGCAATTGCTTGGCCTTTGATAGATTGCTGGGAGACATACTCCAGATCATATTGCATCAATAGGACTTGCCATTTGACAATTCGTTCACTGAGAAATGGCTGCTCGAGAATATACTTGAGAGGATTTAATTTGGATAGAATCTTGACTTCAGATGCCAGTAGATAATGCCTCAACTTCTGACACATCCAAACTAGAGCTAGACATGTCTTCTCTATCTGAGAGTATTTCTTCTCATAATCAATAAAGGTCTTGCTCACATAATAAATGGCATGCTCTATCAAACTGCCTTCGTCGTATTGCGCCAAGAATCCGCCGCAAGCAACTTGATTAACTGAAATATATAGCAATAGGGGCTTCCCCAATTCTGTCGGCTTTAAAACAGGAGGATTGAGAAGATATTTCTTGATGCGTTCGAACGATTGCTGACACTCTGGTCCCCATTCAAACTTTACTCCTTTTCTGAGCAAATGATTGAAAGGCTCACATCTCATGGCCAAATTAGAAATAAATCACTGAATTAATTGCATGCGTCTCTGAAGGCTACGCAATTCTTTGAGATTAGTCGGAGGCGGCATGCCAATGATAGCCTTGGCCTTAGCGGGATCCATCTCTATCCCCTTCTTGCTGACCAAGAAGCCTAGCAACTTGCCAGATTCGACTCCAAAAACACATTTTTGTGGATTGAGTCTTAGCTTGTAAAGAATGAGCCGCTTGAAAACTTGATTGAGAGCTTCGATGTGATCTTCCTCCTTTTTGGATTTCACCAGAATATCATCAACATATGCATCCATGATTTTGTGCATCTGATCATGGAAAATAACAGCCATAGCACGCTGATAAGTGGCTCCAGCATTCTTAAGCCCAAAAGGCATAACCGTATAACAGAAGGTACCCCATGGCGTGGTAAAGGATGTTTTGGATTGGTCACGAGCGGCCAATTTGATTTGATTATATCCGGAGTATCCGTCCATAAAGGAGAACATAGCATGCCCAGCTGTGCTGTCAACTAAGAGATCAATATTTGGGAGCGGATAGTCATCCTTCGGAGTGGCTTTATTGAGATCACAAAAGTCGATACAGATTCGAACTTTACCATTCTTTTTAGGAACTGCTACGATATTCGCCAACCAATCTGGGTAATCTATTGCTCGAATGAATCCTGCTTTAAGCAAATCTTCAAGTCCTTCCTTGACCTGTTGCTCGATTCGAGGATCCATTTTTCTTAACTTCTGCTTAACTAGTTTCGCATCAGGCTTTAGAACGAGGCGATGTTCCACCAATTTAGGATCTAAGCCTGGCATATCCTCATAAGTCCATGCGAATACTTCTTCGTGCTCCTTGAGGAAATTAGTGAGCTTTTCTTTCTCTACCGGACTCAAACCACTGTCAATCTTGAGAATTCTAGGATCATCTTCTGGTCCAATATTGATATCTTCAGTCAGATCTTGAACTAAGGATGATGGCTCATCTTGCTTCTGAACTGATGCAAATTCTGGCAATTCTTGAAGAGCTGAATCAAACTCTGCGGATTCTTCTGACTGCTTCATAATCTGACTGCATTTTGCTTTTATTTTGACCTGATGAATCACTGCTGATTTCGAACAGGCGTTTGAGTTAAGGACGAGCTTCTTGATAGATCGGGAAGACATTCTGAAAATTGGAGGGTAAATTGATTCAGGGAAATCGCTCATCATGAAATAAATTGCTTTTATTGAGAGAGTAATTGGAAAAATAAAAGAGCAAAATAATGTCAATTTTGTGAAGATTTAATATTAAGAAGTAAAGAGACGAATGTCACCCAGATAAATAAAGGAAACTTGCAACTTTATTGAAAGATAGAATTGACCAAAATGACCATGACGAAAATGAAATGGGATATCATCCCGATAAAAGAGTAGAAAATAAAAGACAAATAGATTCTTTTAATGTGTTCCCTTGACGAAAACAGGGCCTTTCTGAGATCTTCTATCACGAAAGCCTAATCCAGCCCTTTTAGGGTAGTGCTGAGGAATTACTGGTTCAAGACGACCATCTTCATTTTTGCCTAGACCTTGGAAAGGCTGGTAGCCGTGCTTCACTAGTAAATCAAATCCCTTTTTAGCCTTCATAAATTGGGAGAATAGAGGATGCCCCTTAAGTGTGCTGTAATCAATTCGTCCTCCAATCTTGAAGAACTGTGGGCCTCCCCATCGGGTCGTAGCCACTGTATGCTCGGATTGCTCTGCCATCTGTATTATTCCCGAATCTTCCTCAAAACTGACCTCTTTAATCCCTCTAATGCTAGGGATATCAGTAGTGAAAGAGGGTCTGAGAATCATGGGTTGTGCCAGCCTCTGCTCCGGATCCTCGCCCAAGACTGTCGTGATCATACCACCTTTTGACCACTTGATGCACTGATGCAGAGTAGATGGTACTGCGTTTGTATTGTGGATCCATGGTCGTCCTAACAACAGATTGTAGGTAGGTGGCACGTTGACCACGTGAAAGAGAATTGAATGGACCGAGTAGTCAATAAAGATCTCCAGGAAGATTTTTCCTTTCGCTATTTGGCCATGATTGTCGAACCCATAAATGGTGATAGGATCTGGAATATATTCTTCTTCTTTAATGCCCAAAGCTTTGGCGGTCATTTCTGGACATATGTTGAGGCTGCTGCCTCCGTCTATCAGCACGTAAGGAACTGTCATCCCTCTGGTTCGAACCACAACATACAAGGCGTTGTTATGGAACACATGAGGCTTAGGGAGATCCTCATCGGAGAAAGTAACTGGAGCATTAGTCATGGCCTGATTGACTATGTGGGCCATGTCTTCCGGAGTTGTGCTTGGCTTCACCTTGATTTTCTGCAATAGATCGTTCAACACCTGCTGATGCTTGGCAGAAGCCTGGGTTAAGTCCAAAATTGAGACATTGGATAATGCTGTAATTGGCTTTGGCACAGATGTCTCGCTTTTCTCGGGGGCGGGCTTAACAAAATGTTTAGGGAGCCATGACATTCTTCTGGCTACCTCAGAAGATACTCCAGTGGGCTTGTCAGATACTTTCATTTTGCCAAAGGCTGAGATGAGATCCATCTTCTGAGCCTTGGACTGAGCCTGTTGCAATACCAGGACCCGATGCTGAGCTTGCATATCATTTTCAGAGCATGGCCTGATATGCTCTTGTGGTTGAAACGACTGTTCGGTGATGACTACTATAGAATGACGAGGAAATGGCTCTTTCAAAATATCTATATTCTCGTCTTCGACACCTTCTATCAGAAGATTTTTGTCAATAAGATCTTGAACTATGTTCTTGAGAACGAAGCAATTCTCGGTATTGTGCCCCACTGTTCTGTGAAACTTGCAGAATTGATCTTTGAATTTTCCCATAGGAACGGGAGGATCGACCAGCCTTGGCAACTTGACCATCTCCTTGGTCAACATGTACTCGAGCACAGTCTCGAGTGATTGATCTAGTGGAGTGAATTTCCTATCATAGCTCCATCCTTCATGCTTCACTTTCTCTCGGGGTTTTGGTCCCTGCTCTAGCTGAAGCGGCTTGCTGAATTGCGGGATCGGCTTCCCCTTCTGATCATTCCTGTTTGAACCTCCTGCCTCATAACAAAAGTCTTCATTCTGTCCCTTGCGATGATTCCATTTATTATTATTGACAGAATTAGTGAAGTGAGTCTTCTTCTTTGACTCGTTCTGGCTGTTGTTTTTGGTGAAGGTAAAGCCTTCGTAAAAACCATTCTCCATGCTCAATTCGAGCCATTCGGCTCGCTCTGTTAATTCAATAAAGGTTCTGGACGGTGCGGTGGAGATGAGGCCTTTCAGCGGCTGCGAGAAATTACTCAGAATTAGGGACAAAGCGTGCCCCTCTGATATGGGATCTCTCATTTTATTACAAGCCGACCTCCAGCGATGGATGAAGTCTCTAGCTTTTTCATTCTCTCTCTGCTTCAGGCCATAGAGATGGCTGAGGGTTGGGAGCGCCTCAGCATTAAAGAGGAATCGCTCAATGAACATGTTCACCACCTTGTCAAATTCCTTTAATTCGATTGGATTGACATGCTCTGAGTACCATTTAGCTATCGTTCCCTCCAGACTGCGAGGGAAGCAAAGGAAGAGTGCCCGATTGTCACGCTTGAATCGTGAACACTCAGCGAAAAACATGGCGAGATGAGCCTTAGGGTCGCCAGAACCATCAAACTTGATAAATTTTCTGGGGAGATTATCCAGATTATCATCCCCATCCAAACCATCATAGAAGTCTTCGCTGGTGAAGACTTTCTTGCCCTTATCACGGGCCTGCAGATCTTTGACCATTTTCATCATGTCTTTTAGCTGTGACTGAGTAGGGTCGTCAACAGACTGAGTCCGGGACTTATAAGCCGACCCCTGGACCTGGGTCGACCTTTTAAATTCCTGCTTAGTTTCATATTCCTTGTCAGTATCATTCGCTGATTCTGATTCGTCAGACATTTCCTCGTGACGACTCTGCTTTTTGATAATTTTCACATTCTTAGCGGAACGACCCTTATCCTTCTGCTTTATCTGAATCTGCTCAGTACTGGCTTCAGCTTGCTCTGCCAGCATCTTACTCATCATCTTTTTGAACATGACGTACATCTTGGGATCTACGTCATCTTCTGTTTGCTGACCTTGACCACGGGGTGAGTCTGTTTCCTCTTCTGAAGCGACTGAGTATGCAATGCCTTCAACTAATAGGGTTTTCTTTCCGGACCTTGTATGAACCATCGAGTATCACGAGTATTCTTTTAGATGTTGCTGATGCTCTCTGCAAGGTAGAACTGATGGTTAGGCTTTTGAAGGAAATTTGGTTGGAGGAAAATATTTGTTGAGAATTTTGATAGACAATTGAAATAATATCCCATTACTAGGGATTGAGTCATGGCTGGAATTACGACAATTGCGTTGCTATTCTTTGCAAAATAAACAACTGGAAATATGCCTTGTTACATAGGCGAGGTCGTCAAACCAAGGTGAAATATAGAATAAAGGAATTTTATTGAGGGGAAAAACATGATTTTATCAATAATACACTTGACAGAGGGGAGGGGGACAAACAATTTTCCACCACTCCGGATAATCAGACGACACTCGAGGGCCAGGAAAAATAGTAAGATTGACAAAGGAATCCCAGCCATGTCTGGCAGAATGGTATGCTCCGTACCACTGATCTGATGCAAGGTCGAATTCTGACATAACCTTTGCTAGTGGACGAATCTCTACGCGCTTCTGCCTCTGAGAGAACTGCCTGACACACCGCTCTGGATGAAAGTATGCGCAGAAGAAGGGGCCAAGTAGCCTGAATCGCTTGCCATAAGCGTAAGTATATCTGGGAGGTGATTCCTAACGATCAAAGTAGTCCCATACGACTTCTTCCTCCTGAAAGTTGTCGATCAAGAATCGGTATCGCGCAACTGGCAGAAGCTTTTTACCATTGTATCCGAACGAACTGGCTCGGGCTGACACATGCCGGAGGAACCAAGACTGCAACGCGTAGGTGCACCCTTCGACTAGAATTGATTCTCCGAGTGCGAAATGAGTCAACCCTTGGTATAGAAAGGCGAGTGCGGCCATGGCAATGGAGAGGCGGCTGGTCTGTCGACTTCCCCATCTCCTTAGAAGCTGAACTATTCTGATATCCATATAATTCCGTCCATCTGGAAAGAGAGCGAGTCCCACAGTGCATAAGACCATCGCATGTTGAATTCTCTCTCGAGCTGTTCGAGATAACGAGCTGACTTCTGCAAATGTCTCATACTGTTTGTAGATTTCGAGCAGATTCACATATTCATTTCCATCTTCCTCGATCAGCGGCGAAGACTTACGCCCTGTCATGCGAGCTAAAGCATCTTTAGGGTCCAGACCCTTGACATTAATCAAAAACTGTTTCTCCAATGGATCTCCAGGCTGACCAGCTGGCTCAGGTAATCCCATAATTTCTGAAAATTCATCTATCAGCAACGTCATCTCGCCCCATGGAAACCAGAAGGTAGAAGTGCTTGAATTCCACCGCTCTACTAGCGCATGGATCAAATTGCCGTTGATTGTCTGCCTTCCCACTGCGGATGCCAGTTCTAACCCACAATCGTCCAAGTGGTCCGGAAACATATGAGAGAAATTCTTGAACCATAAATAGTACCATCGGGGAAAGAAGGATCCGGTGTTGAGGACTCGATGCTCGGGAAGACTTTGTCGCACCTTGTAGGAGATGTGACCCTCAGGGAAGACTGAATCAAGCTGACTGAATGCCATTGGACTGGAAAACATGGAAAATTGGAATAAGACTTGGGAAAATACAGGAAATTTGAGGAAAATGCAGGCAGGATAAAAATAAAGCAGGAAATTCGAGATCCAGAAGAAAAAAAGGATGGAAAATAACCTGGAGTTTTGAAGAAAATGGAGGGAAATTTGGAAAATCATCCAGGGTTTATTGAAATATAAAGAAGTACTTTAGAAAATGAAGTATTTGAAAATCGTCCAGGATTTAAAACCTGGATAGTACATGGACATAGATTGGGGAACTTTTGAGAAAATCGTCCAGTTTTTTTAGAAAATTGGAAAAATATGGAAAATACAAAGGAAATGACTATAACATATTCAATCACATCCTGCATAAACAAGTATGCACATACAACATTCCCTAAAAGCTGACTCTAGATGCACAAATTTTGAAATAGCTGTAAGACCTTAATCCTAACTCTAAGGTTCAGATCAACTGTATCCAATCCAGTTATGCCTATATACTCAAGCCAAGGCTCGATGTACGTGGCATAAAATCAATTTCTCCAGTTCTAGGTTCAAGTTTTCCAACATCCTTGAGCACCTGCTGATATACGTTGGACTATGGCACTTGGTACGTGGCAGGGGGGTTTTCACCCAAATAGGTGGCCCAGTTGTGAGGCTCTGTCCCGAACTATGGTTCGGGAAGAGAGCCTAGCAACGTGAAGACCGGGACAATATAGGTGGGGGTGGTTTTTGAAAACATGAGCACATGCAAGCAAATCAGAAGGCTCTAATGCAAGTCCTAAAGAGATAGAATTTAAATGAAAAGAAGCATACACTTTCATACATTGTTTGCATTCAATCCCTAGAATTGAGGAGAGTTGTATTTCAGACCTAAGTCTAATGTGAGCATGGAATAGTCTCCTCAATATGGTCCTACCAAACCATACCTAGTCTACATGCAGTCCATGTCAGTTGGGTTCAAGCCTAGGCTCCTAGGTTCACATGGTAGCATAAATTAAAAGCTGACATTCCATGGAAATCGATTTTGACAACTTGAACTAAGTAGAGCATTAAATTGATCAGGCGAAGACAGGTCCCATCACGGTCGCCAAACCTATTATCATCGCCAAATTTTTACTTTTTGCGAGTCAAACTGACCTTTGAAAAAGATTTTGAAAATAACTCGCCTCCGTTTTAAAATGCGGGATAATTTCGAAGAATGGGACTCGCCTGTCGGTACGAGGTTCAACCGTTCCTGGCGCCTTTACCAAGGGTAATTGAACCAAGGATCAATTGTATGCTTTGCTCTGTTCAACTTGTCTAAACCATATTCTAATTCCTAAATGCACAAAGAATCATGCATGTGCTATGAATTTTTGAAAATTCATATTTGAAAACATGATGTTTGATTTGAATATTGGAAAATATTTGGAAAATAAACTCTTTGAAAATCGTGAATCATGATTGAGATACTGTATTTGAGAAAGTGAAAATCGATTTCTGAAGAAATATAAGGATTTTGTGAAAATCGATTTTGAGAAATGTGAAATAACTTTGGAAAACTTGATTTCTTTGAATTCAAACTTTGAAATTGAAAATATAACTTAGAAAAATCGAATTTGGAACTTGGGAAATACTTGAAATATCATTTGAAAACTTAGAGTTTTGAGAAAATCGATTTTAGAATAAGACTTAGAAAATTTTGAGAAAATTGATTTTTCTGAATTGAAATTGAAATTTGTAAATGTATGAATTGAATGAATATGGATTTGAAATACTTGATTTTGAGGAATTGAGAAAATCCTTTTTGTATTTTTAAGAAATGCAGTGCATTTTGAAGTTAGCCTAAGAGTGTAGGCTGAATGTGGCTAATATGAATATTACAAATCTGGGTATCATTCGTATTCTAACTATGGCCATAAATACAAATTCCACCAAGTTTGTCAACTCCATAAGAGCTAGTGCATGTGCCATTCGTGTAGACCATAGTGAATTTATGAAAATGTGCATAAATGATACATTCATCAGATATTAATATTTGCAGAATTAAACTATATGCAATGCAATCCTAGTCTAAGCTGAAATTTAAATTCTTATTCCAAATTTAATTTAATTTACATCACTATTGAATTTAAATACAAGAAATTAAAGGAAAGTAAAGTCTTCAATGTCCCTGCAAAACTAGAAAACTTTGTTAGTGATGATATGTTGGCTTTTCTAGGTTTATCCAGTAATATCAAGAAATTACTGGATTTTGCTAGATATAAGCCTTTTTCCATGATTCCCTTAAATCAAAATGATAAAATATGAAATAAAATTGAATAAATAACAAAGATAAGATATGAAATTTCGAAATTGGGGGTCAAAATGACCAAAATACCCCTGATTGCAAGACTATGGCCTTGAAATCAAGGTTTTCAGAAAGATATTTGGTAAAATGCAAGTTTTGAAGTTCAAATAAAAATAAATCAAACTAAATATGATATGACATGCTTAAAAATGTGAAAACTAAGGTTAGGGATTTCAAAATTGAGGTCAAATGACCAAATTGCCCCCGATAGCAAGACTATGGCCTTGAAATCAGGGTTTTTCAGAAAATATTTTGGTAAAACTTAGGTTTTAGGCACTAAATGAAGTCAAATAAGCATCAAATTAAACCTAAAGCATCCTAATATGATTATGAACATGATTAAACCCTAAAAATATATGCTTATGCACGAAAATCCAAGAATATCACAAATTTTGTGATTTTTGTAGTGTTTTGAAATTCTTCGGGTGCCCTGTTTTGCAATTCAAGCCGTTCAAGTACCAAACGGATTCTAAAAATCCTCAAAATTGGTACATGCACTTGTTATAACCATAATATCAAATTAGAATTATAAAAATATTTTTTTGGCATTAAATTAATCCGAAAATTGCATCAAGTCTTTAAATATTGCCATTTTTGACCTAGTTCACCAACCAGTCTCAGTCCAAGACCCGAATCAGGGGTCAATCCTCCATGAAAATTTCTGATTTTTGACAAAGACCAAATAGACAGAAAAAAGAACTTTTCCTTTTTACAGATCTGAAAAATCCTTTGAAACCAGGGAGATCCCCTTCCGGCAATCCGGCCTTGAATACATTGATTTTAACTTTGGTCCTAACTGATACTTTCAATTGAAAATTCCGGGATAAATAGCAGCACTCATTCAAAATATCTGAGATTTTAACAGTGAACAGTGATTAAAAAAATAATAGTACTCACCTTTTACAGATCATGAATCGGATCTGTATTTTGGGATTTATGAATAACACAAGTCTGATTAGGGTTTTGGTAAACCCTAACGAGTTTTAAATTGAAAATCAGAGTCTCTGACAGAGGAAAAATACTAAACAGTAATAAAAAATTCCCAAAATTTCACAGTAGATATATCTAATCAATGTAAATCCATGTTACTTTACAGATCTAAAATCGGTTATAGGATGAGAAGACTATCATCACAGCAAGTTACCTTCTTGATTTTTAACAATGATTTTAAAGCTTTAAAAACCCGATTTGATGTCTGATTTTTCTGACAAGGTTACCGAAGTCCAAAATCTTTGAGTTTTTTTACATTGACTCCTTTACACATACATGTATCGCATATAAAAAAATCAGAACTAAACAACAAGTATTTCAATCCGAAATAACATTATCTTTACTGTTCTAAACCTAAAACACACAGAAATCTAAGAAACTTAAGAAACCATGCATTAACTAATGAAAATCAATAAAATAAACCATAAAACAGTAAATAAAAATTATTCCTATGCTATACAACGTAAAACAAACATGAATAAACCATGAAAATAAAATAAAATCAGGTAATCAATGGCTGGAATTCAATATTACCTTTAAAACATAGATTTAACCCATTAAAAGGGTAAATCATGTATTTTATTGGTTAATAATGCAAAGAATCATGCTCAAACCAATTCTAATGGATTAAAATCCCTATAAAACACACAAAACAGGGTTAGATCACCTTCTTGGACCGTTCTTGATGGTTCTTAAGGTGAAACAATGGTTGAATCTTCATAAGGAGGGGTGTCCAAGGCTAAATCTAGGTTTAAATCATTAAAAACACTAAATAAAATATTAAAAATTGAAGAAATTATTTACCTTGGAGTTGCAGCAATGGAGGAAGGCTGGAGAGGAGAGAGAAGCTCAAAGATTTGCTCAAGAGGTGGCTGGAAAAATCGTCTCCCCATATAGCCCCTTTTTTATAGAAAATTTTTAGGTTTTAAAAAAAATGGAAATTTTGGAAATTTTGGACTCTAAAGGGGGGGGGGCGATTTTGGGGTGTAGTTACTATCCTACCCCTAGCCTAAATTATCTTATTTAATACCTAATTAACCCCTAGACTCTCCTAAAAAATCCTCAAATGTAATGCCACTTGGCATTTTTAACATTTGAGTTTTAAAACACCTTTTAAAAACCTTTAAAAACACTAGTTTTAAAAACTAACTTTCAAAATGAGTTTTCAAAATAAATTTTAACTCTTATAAACCCCTAACACTAACCAAGACACTGACTAACCCTAGTCTAGCCCTGACTTACTCGAATATGGTGCCACCCCGAGTGGGCCCTACTTGAGTTTTTCAAAAAGCGATTTTAAAACTTGAAATTGAAGGAGTTTTCAAAAGGATTTTCAAAAGCAATCTTAAAATTAGAATTTTTGAAATGGCATAGGGTTCTAACCGAGTCAGAACTCCTCTGGATATGGTGCCAACTGAGTGGGCCCACATCGAGTTTTGAAGAATTTTGAAATAAACATTGAAAATGGTTTTGAAAAGGGGTTAAAATCAGTATTTGAAATTCAAGATTTTTGAAAATAGGGTCTCAAGCGAACTGGAACTCCGAGTTAGAGTCCTGAACTCTTAGGATTCTGAGATTTTAGATTTTAGAATTCAAATGGAAGAATTTTCGAAAGATTTTATCAAAAATTGATGAAATAAGTCAAAAAAAAAAACACAGTCTGGGTCAGACTCCTAACTCGACCGACCTCTAAAATAGAGTCCTGAATTAACTGGAATCTGTAAAATGACCTAAATTTTGAAAACAATGGAAAAAGACTGACAATGGGAGTAAATCAGACCCCCGAACAGACTCCTGACTGGATTAGGACTCTGGGACAGAATCCTGATCTGACTGAAACTTTCAAAAATTAGAGAAATTTGATGAATAAGAGGATCCATAAGTGACACCACTTCAATGGGCCTCATCTGTGAATTGAAATCGATTGAAATTTGAAGTTAAAATGAATCTGAATTGTTTTCTGAGAAAATATTTCGAAATATGAGGTCCTGGGGTTGAAAAATGATAGAATGTTGACTAAAAACCCAGGTTTTATAATTGATTTTGAAAGCAAGCTTTAAAACTCAAATCTGGATTGAATGTTTTGAAAACAGGAGTGCTGGATCTCGAAAATGAGATGGAATGACATGCAGTGCTATGCAATGCGATAAAATGATATGCAAAATGTATGCAGTGATATGCAATTACATATGAAATGGATAAACACTGGATGAGGGTGAAAATTTGGGGTGTTTACACCATTTCTCACTGTAAAACAAATTTTCATGACCATCTAAGTTAGACAGACATTGAATTGACCAACTTTAAGTTATATGAATTAATGAAATTAAAATCAGACCTGATGAATTTTACCATCCAATTTTCAGTAAATGCTTTCTTAGGATGCAAAGAGATCATTACACACAGGACCAGAACATACTCAAATCTGAATTCGTTATACAAATAGTAAAACTGAATTGCTGACACATTTGAACTAATTTAGTCTTTTACCCCTACAACCCCAATAACATCCACCACAAGACCCCAAGATTGCTAACAACAATCAACCTGCAAATATACTCCCTCCAATACTTGATATTCAACTCATCATATATATATATATATATATAGACTCATCTTTTCCCTCATTTTCTCTTGACATACCACTTAAATCACCTATGTTACCTTCCTGTGCACACCAAACATATCCATAATTGACCCAAAAAGAAAAACCCACAGTGAAAGGATCAAACCCAGTAACCCAACCTCTACTCACGAGCTGGGCCTTATACAGGTCTGCCGCCAGCCCCACATTATTTGAAAACTCTTCATCCACGCCAAATATGGGCCCACTATTTGGTGGGAATAATTTGGATGGGCTAAACAGGTCTAAACCCTATCTATTGACCATATTTCCCTATCTTAACACCCTCTGAGTGGCCATACCAATCTCAGATTTTCAGAAAATATACCAAAATAAAATGAAGTTAAACAATGATGCCCCAAACCCTAGGTAGAGCATATGATTACCAATGTCCAAAATTTTGCAGAAAATGAAACTGATAAGCTTTCCGTCTTAAGAACATCAAGGTTACGATTACAAGGCAAGGGTAAGCTATAAGCAACTCAATAAGTCATGATAAATAAATTGTTTTTCCCAATGAATCATGATAAACATAGATAGAATAAATTGTTTCCAATAGCATGCATGTGAATAAGCAATTCTGCAGAACCCAGAAAATTCTAATTCAAGAAGGAAAGTAATTTGAGTTTTACAGGCATACTTACTAGTGCCAGTTCTGCCCTATGAATCACAGTGTTATTCCAATCCCAAGATAGCCCATCGTATTCTCTGATTCGGGGCCTTTTATCAGCTGCAGGCTACTAGGCTACCTGGATGAAGTAATAGACAAGAAAGGGGAAGGTATGCTCTCGAGCCCCCCATTTGACACTGAAAAACCACAGAAAGTTAATCAAAACAGGATATATATATATATTAGAATAATATTTTATAGTGCAAGCGATGGGTGCAGGGATGAATGAATGTTGTGACGTGACATATGCTAATGTGCCGCTACAGGGTAAATAAAGGGGAGAGACAAGATGACATGTTAATGCTCATGGATTCCAAGGATTTAACCAACATATGATGCAGAACATTTATTGACACTAATGTGGAGTGATTGACATGAACAACGATGTTGAACCAGAAAACCCTAACATTCGATGAGATTAAAACCAAGTAAGGTAGAGATGATCATGTCACTCAGACTATATAAAACCTAAAACTTGTAATAAAGAGAAATGCATGCAAAGGCTGGATTTGATATGCAAGGGAATGATGTAAATGCATAGAGGAAAATTTGTCCAGACTTTCTAATGTTTGAGAAATGATGATACATCTTACATGGAATCTTATTTTAGCAGGAAATTTTATTGTTAAAATACTAAAGAGAGGAGATATGCTGAAGGCAGTTCTGGTACAATATAAATGAATACATTACCTTATTTGCAGACCACTTGAAAATGGAGCCCAGAGATCCTGGAGACTAATATAATGGCAAATACAAAATCCAAATGAGCCATCTGACTGAGATGTTACAGACAACCTTAAGGTATAGCTGAGTTAGTCAGTTATCTTTTGAAATCCAAATAGGACAGAGGTTGGGATCAACGCCTGCTGATTATAAACTTAGATTCCGGCCACACATGGCTTGAATCTGCCGATTCCAGACCATATGCCAATATGATAAATTAGCAGAAGATTCTGGACTGATGAATAAATGATTTCCTCGAGGGTACAGGTAAATCGAGGGTGCTGGTTTGAGCTATGAGCTCTAGAGGAGACCAGAGCAACAATAAGTCTGATGCAAAGAGATTAACAACATTGCAATAGCCATTGGTCACACCCAAAACAGAAAGCACAGATGTAAGACTACCCAAACAGAGTAGCGTTATGTAGGAGGCGCACCAGGTAAAACGAAATGCATCGAATATATTAATGAAACAAATGCTTACCCGTGACAGAGGGGAATGAGCTTGCTTATTAACATGGAATAGAAATATAATCCGATCGTAAAAGTGAGAACGTGAAATGATCATAAATCAGAAATTAAAATTAGTGAAAGAAATCGAAACCAAATAAACCATGGCCTAAAATGCAAATTCAAACAAAGTGAAGAAATATGAAAGAAAAAAAAATTGTTAGAACCATTTGTTCCCTTGCTGTTGCACTATATAATCCGATTTGCTATATGTGAATCGGGTTTCTTTGGGATGTGCGTCAATGGGAGATAAGATAAAAGGGAAATCAAAGGAATCGAAAGAGGAAAATAAACCATAAACCCAAGATCATAGGGGAGGTAGATCGATCCTGCTATATGCAGGTCGATTGTGCCTCTAATGCCTCATGACCACAGAGAAATAAAATCACAAAGAAAAAGTTTCTTCAGAAAATCAAAATAAAAGGAGAAAAGGGGCTTATATAGAATCACAAAGAATACGATAAAACAGTAGAAAGGGGCGAGCAATACAAAAAAAAAAAATGGAAGAAGATAAGACACGTACCTTCTGTTGTTACGGTATTGATTCCCCTTCGGTCACTAGGGCCTTGTCCGAAGAGAAGATGAAAAGAACGTATAGGGGAAGGATGAAGAAATGAGAGGTGCGAAGGTGAAAGACGGTTCGTTCAGGATGGACGATGGTGAGAGGAGGGGGAAACGCGCGGGAAGGAGTCTGTTGGAAATCTTCTCTTTTTCAAAAAGGAGGTCCCCTTTTTAAGAAATTTTTATAAAATGGTTCAAGATGAGGTTTTCAGCAAAATAGCTTTAAAAGCTTTGAGAATCATTTGTTTTTCTTATAGCTTTTTCTATTTTTTTTGGTTTTTTATGTTATTTTTCATTTTTTTTTTGCCTTTTTAGAATAAAATCTTAAAGTTTTACGAGAAACCAAGATTAAAAACTATTTTATTTGTATTTTTGCAAAATGTTTACAAAAGAGAGTTTTTCTGAGAATTCAAAGCTATTTCTCTTAAAAATTCTTCAGAAAGCAAATTTGGACCTGAAATTTGAGGTGATATTCGAGATTTGGACCTTGAATCGAGAAAATATAAAATAGTGGATCCAACAGAGTGCTGAATGAGCTATTTGAGTCGTTCAGAAGATGTTTTTGGTATTTTATAATTTTGATTTGTAAATTGAGTAACGAGACTCAAATTTGGACCTTAAACACCGGGTTCGGCTCCGAAATCGAGTTTGAATGTATCAATATGGATTTTAATCCAGAAAATCTGAAGAATGACTGAAATTTAGCTTTGAAATCGCTTTGATTTTCTCAGAAAATGGGGTCAGGGAAAAAAAGGTCATTTTTACAAACCTTTGGAAAATTTGGGGTGTTCACAGCGGGCTACAGTCCGAAGTATATCGGTAGGCGCTCAAGGATGTTGGAAAACCTTACTTAGAACCGGAGTTGAAATTCTATGCCACGTACCTCGGGTCTCAACTCGAGTATATCGGCATAACTGGATTGAACAAAGATGATCTGAACCTAGAGTTAAGGATTAGGGTCCTACAGTTGTTTTCAAAATGATGCATCTAGAGTCAGCCTTTTAGGGAGTGTTGTATGTGCATAAGTGTTTGTGCAGGATGTGACTGTTTGTATTTTACCTTTATTCCTCTCATATTTTTCCCAAAAACATTAAACCATTTTCCAAATATCCATATTCTCATCCTTTTCTTTTATTTTCTCAAACCCTAGATGATTTTCTTAAACATCTAATTTCTTTCAAAACTCCAGGTGATTTTCTATTCTCCCGTTCTACTAGATCTCGAATTTCCAGCTTCATTTTATATCAAGCCTGCAATTTTCAAAAATTCCATAATGTTTCTAAGTCTGATTCCGAGTCTTTCTCTATTTTCAGTCTGATGGCATCCAGTCAAATTAATCCTATTTTTCCTGAAGGTCACATCTATTGAGAAACTATATTTTGATGACACACAATATGATACACTGTCATATATGATTTAATATGATATGATAATATACCTTCATGAATAATGTTATATTATGGTTGGATATGATTTGTCATGTATTTAACGAGTATTTGATGCAAGGATATTTCACCCAAAAAGGATGAAGACCTCCTGATCAAGTACAACCTTTGGTGCAATCATTCTCTCTAAAGAAAAAGCTTGATAGGCCATTCATTCTTAAAGATCATCTAAAGAGATCGGCTACTTCAAGATGAAGATTTTTTTCTTCTTTAGAGTCATATGTAACAGAACCTTCAGAAGCATGCATATTGCATATTGCATATTACATATTACATGCTTTATCATACAAGCCACTCATTCACAAAAGCTATGTTTCATAAAAGCATACGATATTTCAAAAAGCACCTTTTTGAAAACTAATCATTGTACCTTCTTATAAACTTTTATGAAAAAGGTATTTTGACAAGATATGATAGCTCATGATTTCAAAAGCATTAATTGTACCTTCTAACATGCATTTATGAATAAGACAACTTGAAAAGAAATAAAAAGTAATGATTTCAAGTTTGTAAGGAAAAGACAAACATAAAAAATCGTCTAGTTGAACTAACAAAGAAAACTAATATTACTATAATATGTTTAGAAAAGACTTTAGTTACTTTATACAACTCAAGAATGTTGACTTACTTAAAGTCATTATTCTTTCTGTAAAACATTAAATACCACCTCAAAAGCATTTTAAAAATGACTATTTAAACCCCACTCAAGAATGTCGACTTGCTTAAAGTCTTCATTTTTTCTGTAGACATTAAATAACACATCATAAAGTATTTTGAGATGTGACCATTTACAAATAAAGAACTCAACAAAGCATTTATTGTACTTACATACATTTAAGTCAAGAAGTGACGATTTCTAATAAAAATACTAATGTACTACAAATCATTAAATTGAATAAAGACAAAACTGCATGATGATTTACAAACCAACGTTCAATGTACTACAAATCATTTATTATGAGAATAGACCTTTTACAAAATAGTTTACACCTAAAATACTACAACGAATAGTCTACTCCAAAGTATTACACTTATGTAAAGAAGACCTTTTCGAAAAAGCAATATAGTACACAAAGGTGTTTTTGAAATGACTTGACATCTCAAAAGGACAATCATTCCAAAAAGCAATGACTATTTTTCTAAGGCTATATATACACTAACAAAATAATATTTCACAAGGACATGTGAGCATACAACGAGAAAAATTCCTATTCGATATTTTTGAAAGAGAGCCTAGAAAAAGAAAGAGAAAAAGTCAAGAATAGCTCTTTGACAAAGAGTATTATCTGAGTGATAAGAACAGAACATTCTGAGAATCCTTCATTCGTGCATTCATATCATTCTGAAGGTTCTATAGGAAGTATTATAACTTTTTGTTTTTCATTGTACTCCCTTCTTTGTTGAAAGAAGAAGACCTCTGTGAAAGAGAGTGTTGTCCTTCTCTGTTGAGAGAAGAAGACCTCTGTGAAAGAGGGTGTTGTCCTTCTCTGTTGAGAGAAGAAGACCTCTGTGAAAGAGGGTGTTGTCTTTCTCTGTTGAGAGAAGAAGACCTCTGGGAAAGAGGGTGTGTTCCTTCTTTGTTGAGAGAAGAAGACCTCTGAGGAAGAGGGTGTTGTACTATTTATCCGGTAACTCAGATGTTATAGTAAAAGGCTCAAGTGTTTTGCTTGGGGACTGGATGTAGGTCAGTGACTTGACCGAACCAGTATAAATCTTGTGTTTTATGTGTTGTGCCTTATTGCATTTAATTTTTAAATTATCGATCTATTTCATATTTCACTATTCACCCCCCTTTAGTGAAATTTCATTTGGTATCAGAGCAGGTCTGCTGGTTTCGACATAACAAGTCTTTCAGCTCTTATGGCATCAACCTCTTATGCTTGTGATATTGAAGGTCAACACGCATCTCGTCCTCCTTTCTTCAACGGCTCCAACTATGGATATTGGAAATGCAGAATGACTATATTTCTAAAGTCCATAGATTTTGCTGTATGGAAAATTGTTGAACATCCATACACATCTCCATCCTCAGACTATAGCTTATGGTCTGATGAAGAAAAAAAGATGGCTAATCTAAATGCAAAGGCTATGAATGCTCTGTATTGTGCCATTGATCAAAATAAATTCAACAGAATATCTATTTGTGAATCTGCTCATGATATTTGGCATTCTCTGGAGGTTATTCATGTAGGAACCAACAAAGTGAAAGAAGCCAAAATCTCATCTCTAGTTCGAAAATATGAGTTGTTCAAAATGAACAAAGATGAACCCATCACAAAGATGTTTACAAGATTCACCAACATCACCAACGACCTGAAATCTCTGGGAGAAACCTATTCCCAGACAGATAAGGTGAAGAAAATCTTGAGATCTCTCACAACTGATTGGGAGAAAAAGACAACAACAATTGAAGAAGCTCAAGATTTATCCAAGCTTATCCTGGATGACTTAATAGGCAATCTTATGGCCTATGAAGTCCATATGAAGGAAAGAAGGGAAGATAAACAACCTACAAAGAAAACTCTAGCCTTCCCAGCCCTTTTTGAGAATGAGGACTCAAAAAAAGAATCTGAAATTGCGCTACTCACTAGAAAATTTCAGCGCTTCATGAGAAAGAACCGGCTTCCAAATAAGCATAAGGAAAAAAAAGACTCTAAGGAAGATTCCATGTGCTATCAGTGTAATAAGCCAGGTCACATGAGACGTGACTGTCCTCTTCCAAAAAGAAAATCTAAAACCGAGGAACCAAAGAAAAGGTTCTTCAAGAAAAAGGCTTTGCATGCTTAATGGAATGATTCAGAACCATCCACAAGTGAAGAGTCAAGTGATGATGAAGCTGAAACCGCCAACATGTGCTTCATGGCAGAAAGCTCTGTAAGTGAATCTCTCAATTTTTCCTTCGAAGATCTTCAAAATGCTTTTCAAGAACTTTTTGAAGAATCAAGAAAAACGATTCTCAAAAATAAAAATTTGAAATCTGAAAATCTAGAGCTTGTGCAGAAAAATGAAAAACTCAGTATTGAAATTTCTGAGTTGAAAAAGAAAAAATTTATGATTACTTCTGAAATCTCCTCTACTAGCTTCAAGACTAAAAATCTTCAAGTAGAAATTTCAGAATTAAAAAGTAGAACTGAAAACATTATAAAAACGGTTTTCAAGTTTACCAAAGGGAAATAGAACCTGGATAAAATCCTATCCTCTCAAAAATTCTTTTTTTACAAGAATGGTATTGGTTATTTTCACATGAATAAACCTTCTTGTATAAATAAAAAGACCGATTTCATCAAAGGTTCTGCTGAACCTAAGCAGAAGCATTATAACTTTCATACTTTGTACTCCTCTAGAGTTATAGACAAACCCAAATCAAAATGGATATGGGTTCCTAAGTCTAACAAAAAGGGACCCGATTGAGTACCACAAAGAATTTTTACTTAATATTTTGCAGGCTCCAAAGAAGAAGAACAGATGGATACTAGACAGTGGATGTTCAAAACATATGACAGGACATCCAGATCTTTTTGTTGTTCTTCATCATAAAGAAGGAGGAACTGTCACCTTTGGAGATAACAACAAAGGTTTGATAATTGGTATTGGTAATATCGATAAACCTCTTATCAAAGATGTTCTCCTTGTTAAAGGCTTAAAACATAACCTCTTAAGTATAAGTCAAATGTGTGACACAGGTTATAATGTTAGCTTTAAACATGATGCATGCCTTATAGCATACACCAACGAAAATATCATTTTAAAAGGTATAAGAAGAAATAATATATATGAATTATACCTAGAAAACATTACTGAACATTGTCTTATAGCTAATAATGACACTCAAAATTTATGGCACATGAGAATGGGTCATGTCAACTCAAAATACACGTCTAAATTAGCTAAAAACAATTTAGTACGTGGGTTACCTAAAATGACATTTAAAAAAGACTATTTTTGTGACGCATGTCAACTAGGAAAATTGTCAAAATCATCTTTCAAGTCAAAAAATATTGTTTCAAGTAAAAGACCTTTAGAGCTTCTCCACCTGAATCTTTTTGGTCCTTCTAGAGTAGCTAGTCTTAATCATAATAAATATGGTTTTGTCATTGTAGATGATTACTCAAGATTTACTTAGGTAATATTTTTGAAAAACAAAAGTGATACGTTTTGTGAATTTGAAATTTTATGTAAAAAGTTACAAAATGAAAAATCTTGTTCTATTATAAAAATTCGTAGTGACCATGGAGGAGAATTTGATAATGATCTTTTTATAAATTTTTGTAACTTGCATGGTATTTCTCATAACTTTGCCTTTCCTAGAGCTGCACCTCAAAATGGTGTAGTAGAAAGAAAGAATAGGACCCTTCAAGAATCTGCTAGAACTATGCTCCAACATAATAACCTTGCTAAATATTTTTGGGCAGAAGTTGTTAATACTGCATGCTATATATCAAATAGAGTTCTTATTAGGCCTTTATTAAATAAAACTCCTTATGAAATATTCTATGACAGAACTCTAAGGATAGACAACTTCAAAATCTTTGTGTGTAAATGCTTTATCCTTAACACAAAAGATAACCTTGATAAATTTGATGCTAAATCTGTTGAAGGCATATTCTTAGGATATTCAAGTCATAGTAAATCATACAGAGTATTTAATAAGAGTTCAAATACTATTGAAGAATCTATGCATGCCAGTTTTTGTGAATCTATTGATCAATCTGTTCATAAGCAGACTAACGATGATGATGTTCAAAGTACAGATTTATTCTTAGATAACACAGCTAAACCCAATGAAGATGATCTTCAAAGAGCATTTGCCGAAATCAGAGATCATCCTCAAAAGCAGATTTTGGGAGACCTGACCAAGGGGGTTCAAACTAGAGCTCAGCTGGAACGGATTGCAAACATGACATTCATTTCTCAACTTGAACCAAAGAAGATTGATGAAGCCATCATCGATGAATTCTGGATGCTAGCCATGATTGAAAAACTGAATCAATTCCAAAGAAATAATGTTTGGGATCTGTGAACACCCCAAATTTTTCAAAATCTTTTAAATATTCCCTTTTTGCCCCTGATATCATTTTCTGAGCAATTAAGTCACTTTTAAATCCAAATTCCAGTTTATTTCCCAATTTTTTCTAAAATTAAATTCATTTTATATATCTGACTCAATTTCGGATCCGAATCCAGATAAAAGATCCAAATCTAAGCTTCGTTGTCCAATTTTAAATTAAATTCTCAAAATTATCAAAATAACTTTTGAAAAGCTCAGACACTTTGCCCGGTATCCGTTTGGATCCGTCGCGTTATATTCCTCAATTCAAGGTTTAAAGCTCGAATATTTTCTCAAAACCTGGGTCCAAACCCATTCTTCTGAAGAAATTTCCCCAAAATAACCCTGACTTTTCAAAAAACTCTTCTTTTGTAAATATTTTGAAATTTTGTAAAAAGTAGTCAAATCTTTTAGTTTTTAGAATTTTGTCTTCAAAAAATACAAAAAATATATATATATAATTTCAAGAAAAACATAAAAAAATAAGAAAATAGGAAAAAAATAACACAAAAATGGCCTTTAAAAGCACCCTTTTGAAACATTGGGTTTTGAGAATACTTTTTTTGCAAAAATTTGTTAAGGAGCCCCCTCTTTGCAAAAACTTGAAAAAAAGGGGCCCCCTTTGAACTCATTTTTTTAGGGTTTCAGTAAAAAAAAAACACTTCGTAAAAGAGGGTTACAGGGCGATCTCCCCTCTGGCCCAAACCCTCCAGAAGCCATGGAACTCCTCCACTACTTCCCGCACATCTCCTCTTTCCCCATCATCGTCCATCGGCAACGACCTTTCCTTCTTTCCTCCATCCATCTTCAACAACTCATTCCCCTTCACGAACCTTCGCCCCCCTCCTTAAGAGGGGCACGATGAGAAAACCCAAAATCCACCGCTTCTCACCCCCGCACCTTCCTTCATCTTCACCATCGCTTTTCACCTCCCCTTCTCGACAATGGCCCTTCACCCTCACCTCCGCGTGGCTTCTTCTTCTTCCTCTTATTCTCCTTCCTATTATCTCCCCTTCTGTTCTTTTCTTTGATCGGCTGGAAGGAAGGATCAACCGCAAAAACCACGAGCTCCAGCCTTCATCCGAGTTTTCTCCTTCAAAGATCCTGCAAAAACCAAGTGACGAAACTCATCAGGAAGATTAAGAAGATCCCCTTTCTGGATCCAATCATGGTAAATGCTCTTTCTTCCCTCTTTGATTTCTAATTTCTTCTTTTATTTTTTCCTATTTTGGCCTATTTACGCATCAGTGGTGGTGTTGGGTTGCCTGTGCAACATCAACCCACCCTTATGCTATAGCAAAAGGAGCAACAACGTTCCAACAATAGTTTCCTTTTTTTTCTTTTCTCTTTATGTCTCGTTTGTTTCGTTGATCTGTATTCTTTTCTTGTTACTTCAGTTTCCGTTTATGATTATCAAGATCAATCCTCTTACGGGTTTCATCTAAGTCCAAGCCTATTCCTCAGTTTTTCGACTCTCGCTTTCATTTTGGATTTTTCTAAGAACTTTTTATTTCTCGGAATTTTGTTTCCAATTTTTTTAGTCATTGCATCTCTTCGTTAATAATAGAACTTCATGTTTCATAGTGTATGGGTGTTTTGATTTCATTGTCTGACATTGATTATATTTCTGGATCGACTCTCAGCATTTGGGCATTTGATTGACTGTGATTTGGTTCACGGTAAGTCATAGTTAAATAATTTGTCGTTGGATCTGTTTTGAATACTAGGTCATCAATCTCGGGATCGTTTTACGGATCGCCTTGTCATCGAATTTCTGAAACTTCAACAGGTTTCTGGCAGTCAAGTACGGTTCAAGACCGGCAGGTGATAATACTGTCTCAATGGCTTCCGAAATGATTTATCACAAGAATATGTTGTCAATGGTAGATACATCTTTCTTCAAGAAATTTCTCCTAAGAGAACCTAGCGATTAAAGCTTTAAATCTGTTTAATTGGTGGCTTGAGAGTGATCGATTGAAAATCTGGATTGATTTCAATCTACTAGTTCCTGTTTCGCATCGATTGAACTCTGGCAAATAGCTATTTGTTTGTCGATCGATCGAATTCTCAATGATTGATGGTCTGGATTCCAGATCGATGATCAAAATTAGACTTGCATAATCTCGTTGTTTCTGTTTTGCGATAGTTTGATATCATGTTTTACTGCCTTTCAGTATGAAGTTTACTAATATCAAGGATAATATGATGTTTGCATTTGACTTGAATGCAATTCAGACTTAGCTAAGCTCCAGTAATTTGCAGATATTAGCATCTGCCGAGAGGTGCCTTGCTCGGCTGTTCTGTGTTGCCTTCATATCATTCCCTTTATTGTAATTTATCCTTGTTCTGCATCATGGTCAAACTTTAAGTTTTAGCAATACTTTTTCATGAATCTCTTGTTCTTGCATCATCCCGGGCTTATACATTTCAGAATGTACAGGAACTTTTTAGTATGGTTGTTATGGTTATTGCCAGGGGTAGTTTAAATTTGATGTCAAAGCTTTGGGTCATGCCACAACTATCCTGCCTTGCAGATAGTCCTACTAAAAGGTATAACGGTGAAGACAATTTTTATCTGACAAGAAGACCTTGTCTCACGATATGAAGATGTATGCCCTGTGGAACAATTCTTTTACTGAGAAAGTTGGCTTGGACTTTCTAGGAAGTCTGACAACTTGGGCATGAAGTTAGTCTTTCCATTTCAACACCATGGTGGAAAGGAGCTGATCATTTATGGCCTTTTGAAGGCCATCAACAATCTTGACCAAGCCAACATTGTTTACATCATTTAGCAGCAAGCATCTGAGGATCATGGCATTTCTCTACATTCATCCCAGCAGTGAACATTTTCGCAATTACAGGGGTTATATATATATCTCATTGTTACCAGAAATAACTTGTTGAATTATTTGAGTTACAGAGACCAAACCCCAATAGCTGTTTTCCAGTGGCTAGCTTCTCAAGGCCCTCATCAACAGTTGGATTCTCATCAACCAGACAGCGGAAGTGGCAATCATTCCTCAGCAGAATATATTTTCCTGTAAGAAGCCTTGGTGCAAGTACTGAGGTCATTCTGTTCCAGCTCTATCAGATTGAGCCATGTCATGGGATTTCGCTATCTAGTTACTTGGAGAAATAACAAACCAAAGTTCTAGACATCAAATTCACTCTGCAGTTACCATCTCGGGTCATCAAGCTCCATGTTACTATCAACGTCCAGGAGGTAAACATTGTATTATATTCTGCCATTTTCGAAAAGGCTCTTTGGTTTCATTTAGGATAAGCTGGGCATTCATGCTTGCTGTCTCCCACACGCTGGAACAAAGAGGGCCAAAGATGGTCGGCTCAACATTGACCCTCTTTATATTTCTGCAAAGAGTATGTAGATTTTCATTGAACTCCTCTTTATTTTTCTTTTCACGTTCAGTGGTAAATAATGGCTTTTTTAATGATACATTGAAACATGCATATCTTAGTTGTTTTGTTTGTTCCTTTTACAACCTTTTTCCATCATATGCATACACTGCATCAGATTATTCATGCAATGTATGTTAAGCACCTCTGTTTGCAGCAGCTTTCTAAACAAGTATGAATTATCATAAGATTCTTTCATTTTGTTCATTTGTATAATGAGCAATTCCCAGCTATTTAAGGGCAATCGAGTATTGGGAAGTGCAACCAGGCTCCTGCTGCTACATCTCTCCCTGGTCAGTCAACTGCTTCAGCTTCATCGTAGGATGGTTACAGCTATGGTCAAGCTTCCAATGCCAGTCATTCCAGCCCAGTCTATTAGAGGTTTTGATATAGCTCTGCAAAATTGACATCAGACGAAGCTGGAGCAGCATCCTATACCCAGAGACGGATTGCAATACAAATCCTGCTGCAGAGGCTGAGTTGTCGTGGGAAAGCTGGATTGATACTACCGAATGTGTTTTCTATAATAGAGTAAACACCAGGATCGGCTTCTGGAAGTTGTGCATCACGCATAACAGTGTCAAGTCAAAAGGCCTCACACGTGGGGCAGTCAAATGCATCCCCACAATAAAGAGCCCTACTTTTATGTCTCAAAGTCATGATGAAGTTGGTTGCCCTCAGCATCTCACTCCTTTCCACAAGGAGTCAAAGGAATTGTCATATTTTTATAAGTGATGAAGCCTAGGAGCCCTAGATCAGAGGACTCATGACTGATAGTTTTCACCAGGTTCTCATCTTGATCATACATGCGTCAATTCATGTTGGTATAGAATGCTTAAATAAGTTTAAGTTTTATATGATTTTGATAAAGTTTTATGTTACAATGTTCAAATCATACTGTTGTGTACATTCTTTCATTAAAAATGGTTATCAATAGTGTGCACCTTTATTCAGATCATGCTATCCCACAATTTCCCTTTTGCTTTGGCATGATACTTACTTGTAAGCCTTTGCGTTGTGTGTTTATCAAGTTTTCTGTCTATTAGAATTCTTGCAATTTTGTTCGCCTGAGCTACATTCTTTCTGTAATGCAAATTGATGATGTCAAACTGGATCAAGCACCCTTCATCCATAGTCCCTAACACCCATCTTCAACTAAGATTCACAACACTTCAGCACACATACTCACCTCCAACATCTTCATATCACTTACAATACACAACACCTCCACTTATCATTCCCAGCTCATGGTTTCCCCTGTTGATCGAATCTGGAACAAGCTTGGTAATGCCAACTGGGGGATGTTGGACCATGGCAGTCTGCTAAAAAGTGGTCCGGCCATCACTAGGAATTATTCTTTGTTGTTGTCACTTATGCCATTCAGAGGAATCAACAACGATTTGAAAATGCACTCAAAATATTGCTACTTGCTGCAATCCTGGTATCACTGTATGTACACCACCCCCTCTGCCCTGTTTATTGCACCTCTAGCTGCCATATACTATACAAACACCCACATTTTCTTCATCAACATGGCACCTGCTGCAGATGCACAATGTCACCTTTCACTTACATGTTAGTTCAATGTGTATGAATGCATTGCATTAAAAAGTATATATATGCATGTCGTTTAGATACATTACATCATGCTGTCTTAAGCTTCCATTATGATATCTCTTGTGATATGTTTTGCCCCTTGCTAACTTTTGTTTCACAAAATTTCTTCTTTGGTTTAGAAGTCTTGCATTTTCAGATTCAATTCAAATAATGTAATAGATAGAGTATAATAAGAAATAAAAAATTTTACATTTCCTGCTTTAGATAGAATGGATGAGCATTATAAATATCTTGAATTACGTGTTCTCATATTTTCTCCTTTATTTTCCAAAATCTCACAAATGGTGAAACACGAATGGCACGTGCACCACTGCGTAAGAGGTAAATCAATCCTATGTTGATGATTTACATCAATGGCCATAGTCAGGATGTAAACAAGACTTAGTATTTTTATCTTTTATAAAAAAACATTGGATCCACACTGGACCCTTTTTCAAAATTCATCATATTTTTCTTGTTTCCCTCTTTTATCAGAATTTGATTTAAAATTAATTCAATATATATACCAATGGTCATAGTCAGGGTATATTGAGAGTTAATTTCATTTTAAACTCTATAAAAGCACCAAAACGTGTTTCATTCTTCACTTGAATTTAAATATAGATTATTATATAATACATTCAATGACCATAGTCAGGGATGTATTATGTTTTCAATCTTATTTTAATTCATTCAAAGAATAAGATATGCTTTTCAAAATCAATTTCAAAATTCTTTAAATTCATTCATCACTTACGATAGAACTGCATCATATTTTCAAAATTCCTTTTTTCAAAACTCCGAGTGATGTAAATATCTTCTTCAATCAATCTTCAATTCTTGTAAAATCCAATTCATCTTTTCATTTTCAATTCTATTTCATTTTCAATCTCAAAGTTCAATTTAACTTTGAGATTTAAAATTCATTTTATATTCAAAAATTCCAATTCAAATCAGATTTCAAAGTTCAATTTGACTTTGAAATTCCAAATTCATTTTATATTCAAAACTCCAATCAAATTCAAAGTTCAATTTAACTTTGATATTCTTGATTCATCTTCTAAATTCCAAATTCAAGCTCCAAATTCAAGTCTAATTTGACTTGGAAATCCATTTATTCTCAAATCAATTTTGAAATTCCAAATCCAAAGTTAGATCCAAATTACATCTTGGATTTCAGATTTCGGATCCAATTCCCATTTAGGATTCTAGATTTAGAACCCAACTCCACTTTTGGATCTCAGACTTCAGATCCAATTCCATTTTAGGGTCCACAACCCAGCTCCACTTTGGATCTCAGACTTCAGATCCAAAAACCATCTTAGGGTCCAGAGTCCAACCCTATCTTAGAATCTCAGACTTCAGATCCTAAATCCATTTTAAGATCCAAAATCCATTTTTAGATTCAGAATCCAATTCCATCTTGGATTCCAGATCTTGAATCCAATTCTATTCAGGATCCAGAATCCAATTTCATTCCCAATTCTAGACTTCAAATCCAAGTTCCATTTTCCAGATCTCATCTGGATCCATTTCTATTTCCTATACCATTTGGATTTCTCAAGTCCATTCTGATTTCAAGTTTGAAATTCAAAATCCATTTCAAATATTCATTTCCTTTCCTAAATCCAAGTTTAAAATTCAAAGTCCATTTCTAACTTTGAAACTCCATTTTCCTTTCATTTTAGCTTCAAATCATTCTTTCTCAAAATCAAGATTTATTCTTCCAACTCTGATTACTTCAAAAAGACTTAGAACTTCTCTGATCTATCTTAAAGTTCTAAGTTAGATTTTCTTCACTCTACTATCAAAGTTCATCTCAGATCACTTGGAAAATTTTCAAAACATCTTTCAAAAGAGCATACATCCTTGCATTGCACAATCATGATTATTTGTGCATTTTGACATAGAATAAATTCTTAGATAATATTTAGGCAAAGCAAAAGGCATAAATTCGATCCTTGGTTCGATTACTCCTGGTAAAGGTGCCAGGAATGGTCGAACCTCGTACCGACGAGCGAATCCCGTTTCTCCATTTTCTCGCAAATATTTTCAAAACGGAGGTGAGTAATTTTCTAAATATTTTCAAATCAAGGTCAAGTGAGACCCCGCAAAAGAGTTCCTCTTATCTCTTCTTTTTTTTTCTCTTCTCTCTTCTTTTCTTTTCTCTTCTTTCTTCTTTTCTCTCTTTTATCTTTCTCCCTTCAAAAGGAGGAAAATAGAAGTTAGAAAGGAAAAGAGAAGGAAGAGAGAGAAACCATAAAGAGAGGAAATTTTTTGCGATGATCACCGGATCTTATACCAAGACCAAAAGATCATCAGATCATTGGGACAAGATGGATCTTCAGAAACAAGCTAGATGAAACAGGTAATGTTATAAGAAACAAGGCAAGACTAGTAGCTCAAGGATACAACCAGGAGGAAGGTATTGATTTTGATGAAACATTTGCTCCTGTTGCTAGACTTGAATCTATTAGAATGTTTTTAGCATATGCAAGCTATATGGATTTCAAACTATATCAAATGGATGTTAAAAGTGCATTTCTAAATGGTTTTATAAATGAAGAAGTATATGTAAAACAACCTTCAGGCTTTGAAAATGAACAATTTCCAGATCATGTTTTCAAACTAAAACGTGCCTTATATGGATTAAAACAAGCACCTCGTGCTTGGTATGTGTGATCATCGCAAAAATTTTCCTCTCTTTGCGGTTTCTCTCTCTTTCTTTTCTAACCTCTATTTTCCTCCTTTTTGAAGGGAGAAGAATAAAAGAAAGAAAAGAAAGAGAGAAGAGAAGAGGAACTCTTTTGCGCGGTCTCACTTGACCTTAATTTGAAAAATATTTAGAAATTTAACTTGCCTTAGTTTTGAAAATTTGCGGGAAAAATGGAGAGACGGGATTCGCTCGTCGGTATGAGGTTCGATCGTTCCTGGCGCCTTTACCAGAGGTAATCGAACCAAGGATCGAATCTATGCCTTTTGCTTTGCCTAAATATAATCTAAGAATTTATTCTAACTCTAAATGCATAAAGAATCATGCTTGTGAAATGCAAGGATGTATGCTTATTTTCGAAAATTGATTTGGAAAATTTCCGAGTTATTTTGAGATGAATTTGATAAGGGAGTGAAGAAATGTTTGAATCTAACTTAGAACTTGAGATAGATCAGAGAAGTTCTAAGTCTTTGAAGTAAATCAGAGTAAGGAATGACTTGAAGTTTTAAAATGAAAGGAAATGAAGTTTCAAAGTCAGAAATGGACTTTGAATTTGAACTTTGAATTTAGGAAAGGAAATGAATACTTGAGATGGAATTGAATTTAGATTTTGAAGTTTGAAATTTAGAATGGATCTGAGAAAATTAAATGGTATTTAAGAATAGAAATGGATTTAGGAAGTTCAAAATGAGATCTGGAAAGGGCCTTGGGTTTGAAATCTAGAATTGGGAATGGAATTGGATCTTAAAAATGAATTTGGATTTTGGAATCTGAAATCCAAAGTAAAATTGGATTCTGGATCCTAAAACAGAATTGGATCTGAAGTCTGAGATCCAAAAGTGAAATTGGATTCTGGATCCTAAAGTGGATTTAAACCTGAAATCTAAGATCCAAAGTGGAAGTTGAGTTCTGGATCCTAAAATAGATTTGAATCTGAAGTCTGAGATCCAATGTAGAGTTGGACTCTGGATCCTAAGATGGATTTGGATTTGAAGTCTGAGATCCAAGGTGAAATTGGATTTTGGATCCTAAAAGGAAATTGGATCTGAAGTCTAAGATCCAAAGTGCAATTGGAGTCTGGATCCTAAGGAGGAATTGGATCTGAAGTCTGAGATCCAATATGAGTGTTGAATCCTGGATCCTAAAATGGATTTGGAGTTAAATTCAGAAGATGAAACAAGAACTTCCAAGTTTAAATTGAACTTGAAAAATGAAATTTAGAATTTGAATATACAAACGAATTTCAAAGTCAAATTAGACCTTGAATTTTTGAATTTGGAATTTAGAAGATAAATCAAGAGTCTCAAAGTTAAAATTGAACTTTGAGTTTGATTAGAGTTTTGAATGTAAAATGAATTTGGAATTTCAAAGTCAAATTGAACTTTGAAATCTGATTTGAATTTGAATATAACAATGACTTTGAAGTCTCGAAGTTAAATTGAACTTTGAGATTGAAAATGAAATTGAATTTGAAAATGAAAGGATGAATTGGATTTTATAAGGATTGAAGATAGATTGAGGAAGATATTTACATTACTTGGAGTTTTTGAAAAAGGAAATTTCGGAAATATGATGTAATTCTATCCTAAATGATGAATGAATTTGAAGAATTTTTAAAATTGGACTTTGAAAAGCTATTTCATTCTTTAAATGAATTAAAATAAGATTGAAGATATAATACATCCTTGACTATGGTCATTGAATGTATTATGTAATAATCTATATTTAAATTCAGGTGAAGAATGAAACACATTTGGTGCTTTTATAAAATTTAAAATGAAATTAATTCTCAATATACCCTGACTATGGCCATTGGTATATATTTTGAATTAATTTTAAGTTAAATTCTGATAAAAGAAGAAAATACTTAGGGAAAATATGATGAATCTTGAAAACGGATCCAGTGTGGATCGAGTGTTATTTTGTAAAAGATAAAAATCTTAAGTTTTGTTTACATCCTGACTATGGCCATTGATGTAAATCATCAACTTAGGATTAATTACCTCTTATGAAATGGTGCACGTGCCATTCGTGTTCCCATTTGTGAGGATTTGAGAAATAAATAAAAAAAAAGCATGAAGAATAAGTAATTTATGATATTTACAATGCTCATTCATTCTATCTAATACAGGAAAATATAAAATTTTCATTGACATCTAACTATTACGATGTTTGAGTTTAACTCAAAGTTACAAGAGTTACTAATTCTAGGCAAAGAAATAACAAGTTCTATGAGTTTCCTGCAAAAACACTTAATTTGTCCAAAAGTATATAAAGAACAATTTACATGACAACATATTGGACCTAAGAGGTTACTCCTGAAGCAATTAGGTATATATCTCATATTATAGAAAATGCAAGATGAATGGTGCAATCTATATTAAAAATGACATATTCAAGTTAATTTACATATGAGAACTCGCGTAATACCTTAAGGTAACTAAAATAGACATTGAAATCCATACAAGATGTCCTAAACTGTTTGGGATGCGTGATATGAGCTAAATGTCATGTAGTTACATAGGTGCTGGAGGTGAGATGAATGGGAAAGTGAAGTGATAGGTAGCTAGTGATGGGTAGTATCTAATATAAAGAGGATGGCAAGTAGGCAATTTAATGAATATGGAGAGTGTTGGTAGCAACGTGAATAAGTGATTGCATAGATGTTACACAGGTGCCAGTGTTGGGGATATATTGCAAGGGGTGCAGAGGCAAATTATATACAGGAAAATACATGCTGAATAACCTACAGGTGTATTAATCTATTGGGTTGTTGTAGGTATGGCAATATAATAAGCATTGATGATACTAAGTGTGCAGCAACTGCCAGGGGGATTGAAGTAATGTGTGCAGGTGGTGGTCATACTACTGTGTGGTGCAGCAGGGGATTGATGTATAATGGTAAATCTGTGAGTACCTTCACTGATGTGCAGTGAGATGGGTGCTTGAGCTGTGAAAATGAGGTTATCATGTGGTATAATGAGGAGATGCAGGGGATGTAACAGTGCTATATACATAGAATGGAGGAAATGCATCGATGAAGAATATACATCAGATGGAAAAAAAAAAAAAACTGGGTTGTACAGGGAATCTATATATGTGCTGCAAAATATATATTGGAATGTTATAAGATTAAATGTAACAAGGTGATAGTGAGTAGTTAAGAAAGATGAATGTTCCAATGAAGCCACAATATCTTGCAACTTTTAGACAAATATATATATATATATATATATATATATATATATATATATATATATATATATATATATATATATATATATATATATATAATTGTGGGAACATCACCATTTACCTTAAATGCAGAAAGCAACGCAACTGAAATAAACAACATGTACCTTTTTAGAGTCGGCTGGCGAAACTTGCTCGGGTTGGCTAATGAGGCACTTGCCTTTGAAAATATCCTTTGCCTAATTCTGCTGACAATTCAGATATAACACCCATTAGATGCTTCTCAAAAATATGACCCTAAACTTTTGATTTTCCCTCAGCTTTAGCCTTAAAATCTAAGGTATTGGCATTCAACTTCGAACACAGACTTCTCAAGTGCCACAGATCGCCTGTTATTGCAGCTTCAGTTGCCTCGAAATCAGTTGGGAGGAACTTACCCTGGCTTACCATGACAACAGTAGGCGAACTTTGAAACTTCCTACTGGAGCTAATTACTGATCTGCACATTTGTTTTGCTCTGATTTGCCAAGATACAAACTTTAGTCAAAACACCTCCAATGGTCAGAAGTATAACACCTGAGCCATTCTAAGCATTTATTCCTAAATAGTTGCCATCAATTTTGAAGATAAATCCTACTAGATGGAGACCAAGTAGAGAAGAATTGTGTGGATCTACAGAATCATCAGCAAGATACTGTGCAAGAGATATCATGAATGGGTAGGGGAGGTAAATGTAGCATGCTCATGGACAGAAATTTTAGTTGAAAGAAAACATGTAATATCCTAATCTTTTCATCAGAGATCAACACACTATCTACCATATCTGGGACAGCATTACCAAAACTTTCTTGGTTGAAATTTACATAATGGGCCTCCTCCTCTAAAGTACAACTTTGAAATTCAGGTGAGACTGGTCCAGTAGATTATGCTTTTGATTCACATCAGTTTTATGGCTCTCCAAGTCAGATCTTCTACTTAATTTCCATTGAAAGTGAGCATCTATTCGTTTCTTGGAAGTTGCATCACTAGAACAGGGGCTAGATGCATTGCTCGGGCTTCTCACAACATTCGAGCTCCTGAAGCTTCAACTCGTAAACTTGGTTTAGCATTGCCATCCTCAACTGTGAATCAAGTGTAGTAGCAAGAAAACACATAACACAGGCTCTTGACTGACCGATTACTTAGCATGGCCACCAAATTTTAACGGTCGGGTGGGAATGTGATATATAGGGCAATGTGATGAATAGTAATTTTTTTGCAGAAAAATAAATGTGCCATGCTAGGCTTTTAGCTTTAAGATTTACACACAAAGAATCCTATGTTATGAAATACATCATGCTAGGCTTTTTGATATGTAAATTTTCTGCAAAAGTAACTTGGTACTAACCTGAATGAAGTGATGAAGCCAAGTTGCAGAGATCCCATGGCCCTTGACCTTGTTCCTGTCTAGTACCATTCTATTCACCATCTGAGCTTTGCATTCATAGTTTCAAGGATGGTCTTGAGGTAACCATAGTGTGGATTGTGAGCATCAAAATCATGTCTCTTCTTCAGGGACCCGCCTCAAAGTGATCAATAGAGCCCATAAAGATAAGCACTTCCTTAAACATGGCAATGACTGAATGGAGTACCATTCTCTGCAGCTTTACCACAGCATTCGGGCCCTTGGAATCATCATCTTTATTATATATCTTCAGTCTCAGAGATACCTATGTTGACACACTTTTGAAGATCCGTGGACCCTATGGCATCTTGTAACATGATTTGCAGAAGAGATCTCCTTATATCAATGAGAAGCTCAAATTCGTGCTTCTTTTGAAGGTTAGGCACACGCAAACCTTTAAACAGAACTGGGTTTTGTCATCAAAGAGGTTAAGGCATCTGATAAATACACTAAATCACAAAAGACGCATATAATTGGATTTCATTGAATCAGATCATATTAGTGACCCCTGTTGTGAGCCAATCACATGTCAAATTGGGGTTTTTAAGTCTATGTTTACCCCACAAATCGATCTCAACCGATCAATTTGACATTTATCGTTACACTCCAGCAAGGAAACATCAGAAGACCTACCTGTTAAAGGATGAACAAGGTTTGGAGAAGAGGATTTTAGACCTGCAAAAGTTTTCAGAAATCTGTAGGAATACCTTAGATATTTTCCTAATTTACGCCGGTAATGACCTCCATTCATTATCTGTGAACGCGGATGCAACTGATAAACAAGCAACATTGTCCATTTGGGTTAATGTGCAAAATCAAATGTACGTAATATACAGATCCAACGAGTATAATACAGAACGATCCTTCTAAAGTGGTAAAATCATCAAATATTGCATATTATGATGCCACAGAACATGAACTGAAATTGTAAATGAGTTTATGATGTAATCCCTACGAATGTAAATGCTGGGAATATACGAAAATCACAAGGGATGCAAAATGAAGTTACATTACAGGAGTAGATACATAGAGAAGAATGAGAAAATCGATGTTAGCGCTAAATACAAAGTGAAATAAAGAAGTAAACCTAATGGATTAAAACGGGGTGATGAAAGCAAGAAAATGAAAGATCAGAGAGAATTTGCAAACAGAAAATTAAAGATGAAAGGGGAGAATATAAAGAAAGAATCTAAAGGAAATCTGATATGGATTTAGATACGCTGATCTGTGAAAGGAATGTCGACCAAACTCACACATAAACCAATGAAATTCAACCCTAAATTTTAATGGGGAGGAAAATGGTGCGGTCATGCTTGGATTGGCCCTGTTACATACGGGTCGATCTTCACGAATGGTGCTCAACGTTACCAACAGCAGAAACTAAAAAAGAGTAAAGCAAAAGAGGGCAATAAAATCAACAGAAAGACAAAAAGAAAAGGAAAGGAAAGAGAAAGAAAAAAAAAAGAAAAGAAAAAGAAAATGTGTTGGAACGATTCATTCCTCTCTGCTATAGCATTAGGTGGATCGATCCTGCTATAGGCAGATCGATCCCACCATGTTGCCTTACAAAAAAAAAGAAGAAAGTAAAAAAAAATGAAAATCAAAAGAAAAATAAAACAATGCTATGAAAAGGAAAGGGGATTTCTAAAATCAAAGAGGCGAGAGCTACTCACCTGTAAGCGCAGGTGATTTGTAGTCGACTTCCTTCGATCAGATGAACCAAAACACAGGAAATAAGAAGAAGAACATGAGGAAGGAAGAGATCAGAGGTAAAAGAAGAGGCTGGAAGGTAAGATGGGGATGGAAGATGGGTGGATGAAGGAGAGGGTGCGAATGGATGGTTCATGAAAGAGGAGAAAGTGAAGAAAAAGAGGGGGTGAGCGATGGAAGCTGAGGATGAAGGAAGGAAGGTGTTGGGGCAGAAGATGGATCATCGTGAAGGAAAAGAAGAGGATGCTATGTACAAGAAAGGGGAGGGGTAAAGACGATGGAGTTTTAGGGTTTCTTGAATCCCCTTTTAAGGAGAAAGAAGGAGGATGCGGTTGGGGGATAAAGGGTGAAGATGGGGGTTGTTGGTGATGAGGGTTTGGAAATGGAGGGTCCGGCCATGGAGGATGAGAATCGAATGAGGGAGAGAAGGTGGAGGGTCTTCCAAAGAGGCGCCGCCCTCTTTTCTTTGCAAAAGGTTTTCAAAACCCTTAAAACAGGTTTACAACAAGGCCCCTTCTATTTTCGGGTTTTTACCAAAAAAGGGTTTTTACCAAAAAAAATGTTTTCATAAAACTTGATTTTCAAAAGGTGTTTTTCAAAAAGGCTTTTTGCGAAAGAATGGTTTTTAAAAGTGGTTTTTAAAAACTAATTTTTTTGTTTCTTTTCTCTTTGTATTTTCCATTTTTTTTTTGCAATTTTTTGAAAATCCTAAAGTTTTACGGGAAAACAAAGAATAAACATTGATTTTTTGTATTTTTCTAAGAAAATATTTACAAAAGTGTATTTCCGATAACTTCAGGCCATTTTGGGGAAAATTCTTCAGAATAATGAGTTTGGACCTAAGCTTTGAGAATATGTTCGGGTTTTGAAACTCGAATCGAGAAATACAACGTGATGGATCCAAACGGATGTCGAATGGACTGTCCGAGCCATTTAAAGACTATTTTAGTATTTTCTATAATTTTAATAAAAAAGTTTGAACAATGGGACTCAGATTTGGATCTGAACAATGGATCCAGATCCGAAATCAATTTAAACATATAAAATGAATTTAATTTTAGTAAAATTTGAGAAATGAACTGGAATTTAGATTTAAAAATGACTCATTTGCTCAAAAAATGAATTTAGGGGCAATAAGGGAATATTTAAAAGATTTTGAAAAATTTGGGGTGTTCACAGTATGACAGACTTAAAACCTTTTTTATTAAAAACTGGTTTTTCTGTAGGCAAAGCAGATTCTACTCTATTTGTGAAAATAGTGAATAATCATACCCTAATCGTTCAAATTTATGTGGACGATATCATCTTTGGATCTACTAACAGCACTCTCTATGAAGATTTTTCTAAGTCCATGCAGAAAGAATTCGAAATGAGTATGATGGGAGAACTCACCTACTTTCTTGGACTGCATATTAAGCAAACCAAGGATGGAGTCTTCATCAACCAATCTAAATATGCTCATGAACTTCTGAAGAGGTTCAACATGAACTCATTCAAAAACTACTCCTATGAGCACAACTACTGTATTGGAAAGAGATGAAGATGGTAAGACTGTGGATACAAAGTTATACATAGGTATGATAGGATCACTACTTTATTTAATTGCTAGCCGTCCAGATATCATGTTCAGTGTTTGCTTGTGTGCTAGATTTCAGTCAAATCCAAAAGAATCACATCGTAAAGCTGTAAAAAGAATAATGAGATATCTAAAAGATACAGTTGATTTTGGGTTATTTTATTCAAAATCATCTACATTTGATTTAATCTCATACAGTGATGCTGACTTTGTTGGAAGTAAATTTGACAAAAAAAGCACAAGTGGAACATGTCATATGCTAGGGCACTCACTTGTTTCATGGTTCAGTAAGAAACAAAACCGTGTATCATTATCAACTATTGAAGCTGAATACATAGCTGCTAGCTGTGAACACCCTAATTTTTTCAAAAAATTAAAAAATTTCCCCTTTTGGCCCTAGGTCCATCTTTTGAATAAACAGGTCAATTTTTGATAAAATTTCCATTCATTTCTCAGATTCGTTGGAATCCAAGCCCAATTTTTCATTCCAAACCCATTTTCTGAAGAAATCAAACCCAAATTTCTCAGAAAACCCTTCTTTGTAAATATTTCCGAAAAATTATAAAATGACTTTTAAATTCCTCATTCTTCTTAGTTTCATAACTTTATATACTAAAATTTCCAGAAAAGAGCAAAAAAAATCAAAAGAAAGAGAAAAAAAATGCAAATTTTTTTTTTGATAGAGTAAGCCTTTTTATGAAAATTGTTTCTTATAAAAACCCTTTTTTTAGCAAAATTTTCTCAAAAGAGCCTCCTTCTTGAAAATTTCGTGAAAAACCGGAGAGACCCCTTTTTTGCAAAATTGTTTTTAGGTTTTTTCTTTGAAAAACCCGTAAGAAGGCCAGGAGAAGTGGCGCCTCCCTCCATTCTCTCTCTCTCTCCCGATTCTCTCCATCGGAAACCCTCCATCTCCAAAGAACCCTTCCTCCACCTTCGATCAACAACGGCCCTTCACGAACCTTCCTCTCCTTCCTTAAAAGGAGGCGCGCAAGGCTCCTTCTTCTCACCCGTTATCACCACTCCACCTTCCTCTCAATTGATCCGCCTTCACCCTACCACGCTCTTGATTCCCTTCTCCTTCATTCTTCTCTTTCTTCTCTTAATATCTGTTGTTTCTTCCCAAGCAAACTGAAGAAAATCGACCAAGAATCCCTACAACAGAAGGTAAGTGGCTCTTTCCTTGCTATTTCCTATTGTCCATTATATACTGATTCACGATTTGCTTTGATTTTCATAGGTTTTGACATACATCCGTTACCTAATTTTCTATCTTTTCATTTCCGGTTCATACATGATTTCCCATCCATAGGCTAATTTTTCATACTCATTTCGGTTTCAAGATTTACATTGGGCCCTCAATGCTCTCTTCCTTTTGCTGATGCGACGGAAACCGATGATGCTTCACCATAGCATCACCGATTCGTTTTGGTTTTCAAACCTCTGAGTCAATTTTTTTTCTATTTTTAGTATTGACTTCCCTTTGATTTGCCCTATTTTCACCCCATTAACACACCCTTGAGCTGTGTTGGGTGGCCTATGGCAACACCAACTCTTCTCTGGTGCTACAGCAAATGGAATCCCCATTCCGATATGTTTTGTTTCTTTCTCCTCTGCAACGCATTTCAAATTACAGTTATTTTGTTTAGTTTCTGATCTATATATATATATATATATATATATATATATATATATATATATATATATATATTCGTTTCATCATCTTCTTTTGTTTTATAACCCAATCAATTAAGTCTGTAGCGTCACTTTCTCTGGGTATATCCTCCTTGTGATTTCGCAGATTCATGTTTCTCTTCTATTTATCGTCTGCAACAGGTGTTCACGTCTTAGTATGACATAGTCGTAGGTCCTCGTCCCCTAAGTCTAGACATGTGCAGGTGTTTGCATTCTTTTTTTTTTTACAGCATAAACACAAGCCCACCTATACGCTTGAACAGACACATGTTGGGGATTCGAGATAAGAGAGACATTTGATCCCTTTTATCCCTTGGATTTTGCCTTCTTCCCTCATTTACTATTGTCTTCTGTTGCGTTTTCTCTTCTTTTCTTTTCTTTTTCTTTTTCTCTTTTTTTTCCTTTGTTTGATGGTCGTCATGACAAGAGTTACCTGGATTACATCTTGATGAATGCCTCTTGTGATTGACTTGTTACTATTGATGGTCATGACACTGCATTTCATCCTCTGGTATTCGGTGGTGTTATTGTTTCATTCCATTTATTTTTTTGCCATTAAATATTATTGTTTGTTATAAGGAATGTTCAGAATCAAGCCAATTAGCATCCTCCGTGTTCCCCCCATTTCCCCTGTAATTCTGTTTACAGTCCACTGCGAATTAGCTGTGATTGCACAAAGGTGATCCCTAGTCTCTAGTTCTCCTGTTGTGATGGCTCTCTCATAACATAGTTTTGTTTAACTGTTAGGATCAAAGGAGACGATACATTTCTTTTTTTTTATAATAGATGTTGGTTGGATTAGCAATAGATTGTTTCATTTCTGCTTACCAGATCAACTTATACCTGAATCTGTTGATTGGATGAAATGCTCCTGTCATTGTCCCTGCACTTGAATGGATGATATACTTTTATTTCTCTTCTCTACATCATTTTTTTTAGAGCAGTAAACATCAGAGATCTCATTCCCTGCACTCGTAGCCAAAATGCATGAATTATATATTTGATTTCCATGCAACCTTCATTGATTATGTTGATGTATACAGTCCAACATTTTTTCCTATATTAACATATCACTTGTAAATTTTTGGAGCCCATGTAATTAAACTGTACTGTTCATGAATAAATTTTTTTGGTGGACAAAATCCTGCAGCAATGGAGATAAAATCAGTTTGTATAATGTTTCAATTATAAGGAATCAACAACAAGAAATTCATAAGCAGAAGCTCCAGTCCTATTACCAAGTATGCTAGGATTTGAATATTCTGGAGAAATCTAGTGCTTGCAGGCGAAGCTTCCAAGTTCGCTGTAGGTCTAGCATTACTGAAGCTCCTCTTTTATCTCTTCTTGCCGCAAGGTTGGGTCCAAACTTGACAGACTTCGAAAGGGGCAGAACAAGAATGATTGAATTGGTTAAAACATCTACTGCTGCATCTATTACAGCCTCCATACATTGCTGCGTACTTCCTCCACCTTACAGCCGCATCCCCACAGCATATATATACACCAACGGCATATTTCCACTTCCAGCACTCCCCTTTCCAACTTTCATATTTTTTTGAATTGATTAACGTAAGCTTCTGTTGGCTGTAAGAAAATTCATTTCATTTAGTGCAAAACTTACTATAATGTGCTGAAAAATCAAGTATATATCTGTCATGAGATTCATTTTGCGCCATTCTCAATCTTAATGTATGTTCTTAATTTTTGTGCCATAATTAGATATTGTGTTGTACTGCAACATATTACTCACATTTCATTTTTTTTTTATCTCTATCAGCTGCAACGTGCATCACCACACTTCACCTTTATCTGTCTTAACACCCACATGTAACCTTCACAATGCCTCCTACTTGTAACACTCTTCGGTCTCCACCTGCAATTGCAACAGTGTGAGGCATGGGCGTGATTGTTTTATGCCCATAGTAGTGTAAAAGCATTGTTGTGTGTTTCTCACATTCACAGCAGGGCAAAGAACTGCCATAGCAATGCAAGGCACTGCTATGCTACCCATTGCACTCACAGCAGTGCAAAGCCCAGCTAGGGTTCATTTAAACCCACAACAATATGAAATACTGTGGTATTTCCACTGTCATCACCTTCTCATATCCCTTCATATCTTACCAACTGTCAATCATACCACAGCATCTCTACACTTGCCAACACTTGTACTATGCCATAACTCACAGCACCACACCCATTCTATTTATCATACACTTCCAGCTCCAGCCACATTTATTTCACTGCATTGCCACCATCTCCACTGTTTGATACTCACAACCCCACCATGTAGCATACCAACCCCTTCTTCAAGAAGCAGCTAGCTTGCTGAGAAAAGTTGAATAACTAGCTGATTCTTCCAGTTTTGAAGCAGTTGCTGAGAACCAAGGCCAACACTTTCTCTTCAAATGACTTTTTTTTAACATTGTTTGGATGCAGTTGGGCTCTAAGTTGGATGTTACCTTTGGTCTGTAAGAGATCAATGAAGATTCACATATTGCTGTAAGAAGTAGAAGAATTCGCTGTAAGATTCTGACGCATAGATTCCTTGGCCAAGTCCTCAAAAAAAAACATAAAGCAGTAAATTTGCTAAATCAAAATTTGTATTTAGGAGGTATATTTTTTAATTCAATGCTTGACATGTATCTTATCCGTTTGCATAACATCATCACATCGGCATCCTAGTTATCTTAAGATACCATTCATATATTTTAGTATTTATTTATTTATTTATTTATTTATTTATTTTTCAAGTATATTTTGATATTTCATCCCTCATTAACTTGATACATCATTCCAATATAGATTCTGTCATCACATTTTCACTAGTATACGCTTGAGTATTTCATCAGGACCAATGTGATATTATGTGAACTGCCCTCTGTACATATCTTGTGCTAACTTGAAGTTTTGCAGGAATTAGGTAGAAATTGCTTCTTCCCTTTTTTTTTAGGAACTTTAATTTAACTTCAAGTTTGAAATAGCTAGATGTTAGTGAGAGAATCTCCATTTCAAGTACTAAATAGAATGAATAAGCATGTATCTTTCTAAGAATTACTTGTTTTCATATCATTTTCTCTTTTATTTCAAAACTTCACAAGTTGGAAGCACGAATGGCACGTGCACCATCCTAATGAGAGGTAATTAATCCTAAGCAAATGACTCACATTGATGGCCATAGTCAAAATGTGGGCAATGGTTAGGATTTTTATCTTTTATGGAATAACACTGGATCCACACTGGATCATTTCTCAAAATTCATCATGTTTTCTTTAAATATTTTCCTCTTTTATCAGAGTTTAGTTTAAAATTAATTCAATACGTATACCAATGACCATAGTCAGGGTATGCTGAGAGTTCATTTCTTTCTAAACTCTATAAAAGCACCAAAATATGTTTGATTCTTCATTTGAATTTAGATATGATCATTATATAATACATTCAATGACCATAGTCAGGAGTGTATTATATCATTAATCTTATTTACATTCATTTAAAGAATGAAATATGATTTTTTAAAATCCAATTTTAAAGTTATTTCAACTCATTCATCATTTCGGATAGAGTTGCATCATATTTTCAAAATTCTCTTTTCAAAAACCCAAGTGATTGTGAATATATTTTCTTCAGTTTCTACTTCAATTCATCAATTCTATCTCATCTTCAAAGTCCAAATTTTAACTTTGAAATCAAATTCAAAATTCAATTTAACTTTGAAATTCTTGATTTATTCTCTAAATTCCAAATTCAAGCTTCAAATTCAAAATCCAATTTGACTTTGAAATTCATTTGTATAGTCGAAATTCAATTCTCAAATCAACCTTGAAATTCCAAGATTCATTTTCAAAATTCAAATTCAATTCAGATATCTCAAAATTCCATCTTTCAAAGTTCAATTTAACTTTGAAATCTTTGAGTTATCTTCTGATTTCAAATGAGGTTCAAAATTTGAGATTGATTCTCAATCTCAAAAACTCTTCATAAATTTTAAATCCAATATGGGTTTTCAAAACCCAGATCCATCTTCAAAAGTCCCATTTGGACTTTCAGAACCCAAATCCAAAGTTAGATCTTAATCCCAACTTGGATCCAGATTTTCAAGTACAATATCCACTTTTGGATCTCAGACTTCAGATCCAAATTCCATTTAGGATCCAGAATCCAACTTCATATTGGATCTTAGACTTCAGATCCAAAACTCACTTTAGGATCCAGAACCCAATTCCATCTTGGATCTCAGATTCAGATCCAAAAACCCATTTTAGGATCCAGAATCCAATTCCATTTTGGATCTCAGATTTCAGATCCAAATTCCATTCTAAATTTTGGATCCAATCCCACCTAGGGTCTCAGACTTCAGATCCAAATTCCATCTTGGAATCCAAATCTTGGATCCAATTCCATTTAAAATCCAGAATTCAACATTATCCTTGGATTTCAAATTTCAGATTAAATTCCCATTTTGGATTCTAAATCCAGAATTCAATTTTAAATCTCAACTCTATTTAGAATCCAGACTTTGGATTCAAATTCCATCTTGAATTCCAGATTTCAGATCAACTTCTATTCCGACTCTTAAATCCAATTCCATTCCATCTCAGATTTTAAAATCCAAGTCTTGATTCCCAAAATTCCAAAAACCAATTCTATCGCTCAATTTTTTTCAGATTTCTCAAATCTTATTCAAATTTCAAGTTTTGCAACTGAAATTCAAATTATATGTCAAATTTCATCTTTGTCCTGATCCAAAATCCTAAATCAAAGTCCATTTATGACTTTGAATTTTCCTTTCTTATCCTTTTTATCTCCACTTCAAAACCATTCCTTTCAAAGTTCAAATTTATTTTCCCAAGCTCTGATTATTCCAAAAACTTAGAACTTTAAATCTTAAAGTTCTGAGTTAAAACCATTTCTTCACTCTATTTTCATCAAAAACACTTGGAGATTTCTAAAATCATTTTTTTTCGAAAAGAGCATACATCTCTGCATTGCACAAGCATGATTCTTTGTGCATTTAGCTTAGGATAAATTCTTAGGTAATATTAAGGCAAAGCAAATAGGCATGAATTCGACCCTTGGTTCGATTACCCCTGGTAAAGGTGCCAAGAACGGTTGAACCTCGTATCGACAAGCGAATCCCGTCTCCCAGTTTTCCCGCAAATATTTCAAAACGGAGGCGAGTTATTTTCTTAAATATTTTCAAAATTAAGGTCAAGTGAGACCCTGCAAAAGAATTCCTCTTTCTTTTCTTTTCTTTTCTTTTCTTTTCTCTTCCCTCTTTCTTTCTGTCTTTCATTTTTCTCTCTTCAAAAATGAGGAAAATAGAGGATAGAAAGGAAAAGAAAAGGAAGAGAGAGAATATTACGAGAGGAAAAATTTTGCGATGATCACACTAGCCTAGCATGTACACAGGTCATCTGGATGAAACAAAGTTTAAAAGACTTTGGTTTAAAATTCGAAAATACAACTATTTTATGTGATAACACAAGTGCTATAAATTTATCTAAAAATCCTATTTTACACTCTCGAACTAAACACATTCAAATTAGACACCACTTTCTAAGAGAACAAGTCCTAAACAATATAATCAAACTGGAATTTATAATCACTAATAAACAACTAGCAGACTTTTTTACTAAACCTTTAAAAAATGAAGACTTTATAAGAATTAGAAGAGAATTAGGAATATGTAAATTAAGTGATTTATAAAATTAAAATATAGAAAAATTAGTCCACTCGAGTTCACAATATTAAAATATAATCCTCACTTAACAAAATTCATCTTAACCAAAGATTAACAAGTAAGAATAGTAAAAATACTTTATATGAAATCTTGTCTTCTTTTACAAATTTTTTTATCATAATCGAGTGTTTGTATTTCTTATTATTTTTATTCATCCCTTATACCACCTTTTTCATAGAAGTCTTCTCTAAGAGTCTCGTACATCACAAGTTGCCTTGAAATCAAAGACTTTATGTCAAAGTACAATCTACTTTTTGTCCTATCATCTTTCACACTTTTCTATAAAAATTTATTATATATATATTTCATAAAAAGACTCCTTTTCGACAACGTGTCTTTCATTTTTTTTTAACTATTATATGTTCTTTTCATTAGTACCATTAGTACCATCCTTTTCTCTCTCTCTCATACGAATTGAGCCTCCATCCGTGACTTTGACTCCTTTACATGTTTTGAAATAATTAATCTTTTTCAAAAACTATGAACTCCCTCCAATCGAGTTTCTCTAAAAACCATGTCCTTTAAACAAACATCAATTCATGTCAATCATGACATTGCTTTATGTCATTCATCTCATATCAAGCATCAATTGTTTTTTGTCCTTTTTGTTCACTCTTATCTCACTCTAAATTCGTATATGGCATCACCCTTTCTTTATGTCTACTCTTACTCCTTCCACGCATATCCATAAAAATACTTCTTATATAAGAAATCATTACTCCTCACTCATGTATTTCTTTTGTCTTCTTCTAAATTCATTTTTCACGAATTTAGAATACATTCTCATAAAGTAAAAAGATTATTTAAAGTTGTTTGTTTTATTAGGCCATTGTTCATCTCACATGATATGGCTCTATGACACTCTTACACCTTCCTTTCACGGATCACTTTTACTCCTCACATCTCATCACATCTTTACATAAAAGTCTTTAAAAACCATTGAACATAATTCACATCGTAAAACACACCTCTTTGACTCTATTTGTCTATTCTTTATCACACTTCACAATTCGATGGATTCTACTCTATAAAAAATCTCCTTATATAGAAATTTTTTTTTCATATACTCTCATCAACACTATCCTCCAAAGAATGATTTGATCTATCATTCGCAAGAGCCCTTAAGTTACAACTCACGCATTCTCCTTTCAACTAAAATCTAAAATTCAAGTGTCACTCACTTCTTATCTGTAAACACCCCTAAATTTTTCAAAGATTTGCAAAATGACCCTTTTGCCCCTGACTCCATCTTCTGAGAAAATCAAAGCGATTTCAAAGCTAAATTTTAGTCATTCTTCAGATTTTCTGGATTAAAAACCATATTGATCCATTCAAAATCAATTTCGGGTCCGAACCTAGTGTTTTAAATCCAAATCTGAGTCCCGTTGTCCGATTTCCAAATTAAAATTAAAAAAATACCAAAAATGGTTCTAAATGGCTCGGGCAAATAATCTGGCACTCTGTTGAATCCCCAACCCTATATTTCTCAGTTCAAGGTTGTAAACCTCAAATATTTCCTCAAAATCCGGACATAAATCCACTTTCTGAAGAAATCTTCTCAAAAATCGCCTTGAGTTCTCAGAAAAACTCCCTTTTGTAAATATTTTACAAAAACACAAAAAAAAAATTAGTTTAATCTTTGGTTTCTCGTAAAACTTTAGGATTTTATTCTAAAAATGCAAAAAAATGGAAAAATAACATAAAAACCAAAAAAAAAAAATTGGAAAAACTATAAGAAAAATGAATGGTTTTCAAAGCTTTTTGAAGCCATTTTGCCGAAAACCTCAGCTGAAAAGCATTTTTACAAAAGCTTCTTTAAAAGGGAGTCTCTTTTAGGAAATATCACAAAAAAAACCAACGGTTTGCTCCCGCGCTCCCTCCTCTCTTCTCCATCGTTCGATCTGCAACGACCTGCCTGCTCTTCACCTTCCATCCGCAATGGATTTTTCTCTCGAACCCTCTACTTCCCCTTTAAGAAGAGGTCTTTGAGCTTTTGAAGGCACCGAGCAACTTCATCGATGATCGGGTTCCCTTTTCCATCCATCTTCTTTGAAGTAACAAGGCATTGAGGATCCGTTTTTCCTTCTCTGGCATCCATTAAACCCATCATCGTCGGAGCTTCTCTGCAAATCGATTGTCGACTTTTCTTCTGAATGATCCGCTCACACGTAGCAATTCTCATCGATTATCCACCAATTTCCTCCATCGATCATCGACTTTGCTTCTAGAGGATCGATCATCTGAAAGCAACATCCATTCCAGCATAAGCAATTCTCCTTCAGCATCCGTTGATTCCTTCCATCGGGCACCCCTCTTCCTCTCTAGCATCCTCTCTTCCATTTCCCATTTCTCTACCTGAGGATTTCTCCTGCAAGAGTCGAAGGGTGATCTCTCAAGGTGTCTCATCCAGAGTTGTTCGAAGGAGATCCAAGCCCTCCGCAAACAAGGTAAGAATTCCTTCCCTCCCCCTCCGATTGTAATTTTCCTTCTTGACTTCTCGTTTTTAAACGCATACATTGTGAATCTGATTTGTATATAACAAACCGGTTCACACTGTGCAATAGTGATGGAATCTGTATTCCTACATTTCGATCTTCCTTCCCTTTTTTTTTATTTTATGATTCGATTTGATTTCCCATGTTTCTTGTTTCTCTGGATTTTTGCATAATTAATCTTCTGTTTGATGTAATGTTACGATCATCACCTTTTCCTGTTCTTTTTAACGTTGTTTCATTCTCTACTGACTGATGTTAGCATATGTTCCTTTATTTATATTTTTGTTTATCACAATTCTATATGTTTCTCTGCAAATTTTTTTTTTCGCCTTCTCGTTTAGCATTCCTCTTTACTGTTTCATGGATTTTCATTTGCCTCACACTGTAATTGCTTCATTTTATATTTGGGGAACGGCTTCCACCATAACATCTGGTATGATCTGTATATCAGATCGGGTCCATTCTGCAGCAGTTTTCAAATGATCTCATTAATTTTCCTTTCTGAGGTTATGATCATCTTGCTTGCTTATCTCGGGTTTTGAATCCTCTCAATGCAATGTGCTCTGCACCCCGATTATTATCCTATCGTCCTTGTTTGTGCTTCCTATGATCTTTTGTGAACCACCCCATCTTCAGCCCTCTGCTAACAATGCTTTGCTGCTCGTAAGAATTTTTGCTTTATCGATTGGCATACACTCACCATGTCCTGCCTCCCTGAGTGATCTAGAGCCTAGGTGATCGAATCCCTTGCCGGTAAGCAACATTTTGTTGTAGCTAATGAATCCATTCCCAAGCGATGTTCATGTTAAACTAAGTTCAGCATAAAGTTGACCTCATCAATGACCAATGAGGGTGTCTTTAAAGACACTGATGGCATGGCTCCAATCGATCGGTCCACCCCCCCCCCCCCCAGGTTTCCATAACTGTCATGGAACCATATAACAATGTCCTCTCCCCACATCTTTTGCTTGAGCACACCGATGTTGTTGTTTGCTGGATGATGAACCCATTTATGATATATTCAAACTCTCTATAGGTATCGAGAGGTCCACTTATACCAATTTGAACAGATTGTTCTCTCAGGTAATATCATCTCTGACTATTTCGTTGGGATTTATCTATGCTAATATTATAGAATTCCAGGCCAATCTTGTACCATATTTTCAAATTCAATCAGCAGTTAGGGGATGAATTACTACGAGAGTAAATATGAGCAACCAAATTGATCTGCATGATGACAATCTTGTTTAGCTAAATTCGAGCTATGAGGAAGTTCAATTTATCATGAAAATGCTTCAAAAAAAATTTTGTGAAACCCCCTTTTATTTTACCTCTGTGTGTTATTAATTATGTATCATATTTTCTCCAGCATTGTCCTCTCATTATTGGATATTTTCGTTCATTCTCAGTATTAATGATACCCACGAGTATATCATCTATATGGAATTTCACGCGTATCATGCTCCTCACATATCAGCATGTCCATGTTTGTATTTTTTTTATGATATATATGCACGTTGGTTTACTTCATGGCATCGCCTACCCAGCAGTTACCCATGAAACTTAGGTATATAGCTTCATCATGATTATATGACAGTCAGGTTCTCTCCTGGATCTGAGTATGGGGTCTGAGATCTCTGTGTGTCCATTAACCAAAGGTTTTCGCTGTAAAAAAAATATATCATTGTGCTTGGCCAAAGTTACTTGTTATTACTCACAGTTTTAATAGCAATATCTCATGGGTAAAATCCTGGCCAAGATATATGTATTCTAACCATTGGGTTCATGTCTTATGAGAAGCTACAGGTAATGATACTATTTACTTGTTAGCAGAATGTAGATAGAAACAAATGCCATATTCCCCATATACCAGTCAATAGACTTTGAGGTTGTTGTAATTCTGCATTTTTTTTCTTTCCTTTTTTCTTTCCTTATGACTAAGAGCATTAATCCAACGCACTTTGTCTATAGGATGTACATGCATGCCCACAGGTAAGTTGACTTTATTCCTTTCTAATGCTTTTTCATTATAACTTGCTTAACTTAATCTCAAGGAATATGTACAGGTAAAGTATTTTCCTTTGAGAGGGGGGGGTTAATTAGCACCAAGAGCCTCTCATATTGATCTCATTGTTATGAATTTGATTTGATCATGTGTTGAATCCCATACTAATAAAAGAGAACTCGGGAGATTCTTTTTGCAGGAGATTCGTGATCTCCACGCTGTGTCACCCATGTTGTTCATCATCCATAATGGCTGCAGCATTTTTTTTTTCACAGCCCCATTTCAGTCGCCTGCTTATACATTATATTAACCCTAGCCATTCTATCTTCACTGTCACCATCTCATCTCCAGCTGATGCAGTAACTCACTCAATACACAACATCTTTCCCACTTCGCACTACACCACACACCTTACATCATCACCAATCATGTCATCACTTGCATTCCAAGCATATTAGGCTTAATATCATTTTTTTTCATTTGTATCAATACCCTTACACCCCATGTTACCCTTCACATTCATTCATTTAACCTGTCATATAGTTGTGTCTTCCTGCAGGTAACACTATTCATCATAGCATCTAGCCATATTGAGCCTAACTCAATGTAGGCATTAATTTTAATGCCTGTTGTGACTTACGACAGTGATGTTTCCACTCTAATATTTAGTATCAACTATACCCTTCATTCCTATATTTTCCACTTCACTGTCAGCACCCAATAGCATCCAGCGACACCTATACTTCCCTGTGTACAGCGCTACACTCATTGTTTACCCCTTGTCACTGGCCATCTGTTATACATCACCTCTTCAGTGCCCTGCTAACATGCCAACATCTGGCGCTATAAACACCTTAGTTGTCACAGCTCCATTTCCCAGCAACATCATTTCCATTATCTCTTATAACCTCCCATTCACAACAGCCCATGGCTGCTGTGACTTTTTACCTTTAGATCACTTTTAGACATAATCATGCACAGTGGCTACTGTGGCCTCATTCCTCACCCTTTATCCTATGCATAGTCTATCTATTATATTTGATGCCTCCATGATAACAGTACACATATCACTACTTCCTTTTCATTCCACTTCTGCCATTTACCATCCCCTTTGCTACCATTTGTAGCATATCATCCTTTCACAACTGCTACACCAACCCCACCTACCTTCTGCTGTATTTTCCTACAATAGCACTACCTCACCCAGCCTTCACTACCATCAATACACACCCTCCTGCTGAGTGTCTCCATTAGCACTTCACTTGCATTTTCCCATAATTTCCCTTCGCAATGCACATATACTCACTCAGCATCTTCCTCTGCCACACACATCACCACCCATGCTGCATATATGTAAATATATATATATATACATAAATATATATACACCTATATCTACGTATGTATACATATCCATATATATATACATATATATATATAGAGATATGCATATATATGTATGTACATATATATCATTTCTCACATCTTAGATCATAAAAACCGTGGCATGTGAGTATCTCATATTTGACATGTTTGAAATGTACAATTTTCTTTTGCTTTTATACTAACTCTAAGTGTCTTGCAGGAAATATGTGGGAGATATCATTATTGGGAGTTGTAAATTCAATTTTATGTCTTGTAATAGTTAGATCTTAATGAGAATTTACATTTCATGTCTTAGATAGAATGAATGAGCATTGTAAATATCATGAATTGCTTGTTTTCATGCATTTTTCCTTTATTTCTCAAAATCTCACAAATGGCAACACGAATGACATATGCACCATTTCGTAAGAGGTAATTAATTCTAAGTTGATGATTTACATCAATGGCCATAGTCAGGGTGTGAACAAGACTTAGGATTTTTATCTTTTATAAAATAACACTGGATCCACACTGGATCCTTTTCAAGAAATCATCATATTTTCTTTAAATATTCTCCTCTTTTATCAGAATTTAATCTAAAATTAACTCAATATATATACCAATGGCCATAGTCAGGGTATATTGAGAGTTGATTTCATTTTAAATTCTATAAAAGCACAAAAAAATGTATTTTATTCTCTACTTGAATTTGAATATGGTTATCATATAATATATCCAATGACCATAGTCAGGGATATATTATATCTTCAACCTCATTTTTAATTCATTTAAAGAATGAAATAGCTTTTTCAAATTCCAATTTCCAATTCTTTAAATTCATTCATCATTTAGGATAGAATTGCATCATATTTCCAAAAATTCCTTTTCAAAATCCAAGTGATTATGAATATCTCTTCTTCAATTTCTATTTCAATTTATCAAATTCTATCTCATTTTCAAAGTCCAAATTTTGACTTTGAAATCAAATTCAAAGTATAATTCAACTTGATTCATTTTCTAAAACCCAAAATTCAAGCTTCAAATTTAAAGTCCAATTTCACTTTGAAATTCATTTGTATAATCAAAATTTAATTCTCAAATCAACTTTGAAATTCTAAATTCATTTTCAAGATTCAAATTCAAATTCAATTCAATATCTCAAAATTCCATCTTTCAAAGTTCAATTTAACTTTGAAACCTCTTCTGATTTCAAAATTAGGTTCAAAATCAAAGCATTGAGATTGATTCCAAATCTCCAAAAACTTAAAACTTTAAATTTAAATTTGGGTTTTCAAAACCTAGATCCATCTTCAGAAGTCCCATTTGGACTTTCAAAACCCAGATCCATCTTTAAAGGTCCTATTTGGACTTTTTCAGAATCCGAATCCAAAGTTAAATCCTAATCCCAACTTGGATCCAGATTTCCAAGTATAATTTCTACTTTGGATCTCAGACTTCAGATCCAAATCCATTTTAGGATCCAGAACCCACTTCTACTTTGGATCTCAGACTTTAGATCCGATTCTATTTTAGGGTCCAGAATCTAACTTCACTTTGGATCTCAGACTTCAGATCCAATTCCATTTTAGGATCCAGAATCCAACTTCACTATGGATCTCAGATTTTCAAATCCAATTCCTATTTCCAGGTTCTAAATCCAAAATTCAATTTTGAAATCTATTTAGAATCCAGACTTCGGATTCAAATTCCATTTTGAAATCCAACTTTCAAATCAATTCTATTTCTCAATTCTATTTAGATTTTCCATACTTCATTCTGATTCCAAACTTCAAAAGTTAGAATTCAATTCCATTCCCAATATTCATCCAGATTCAAAATTCTAGTTCAAAGTCCATTTATGACTTTGAAATTTCTTTTGTTTCAGCTTCAGAATCATTTCTCTCAAGACCTAGATTATTTTCCCAAACTCTGATTATTCCAAAAATTTAGAACTTTAAATCTTAAGTTCTGAGTTAGAAACCATTTCTTCACTCTATCATCAGATTCATCTCAGAAACACTTGGAAATTTTCAAATCATTTTCAAAAAGAGCATATATCTTTGCATTCGCACAAGCATGATTCTTTGTGCATTTAGACTTAGAATAAATTCTTAGATAATTTTTTAGCAAAGCAAAAGGCATGAATTTGACCCTTGGTTCGATTACCCCTGGTAAAGGCGCCAGGAACGGTCGAACCTCGTACTGATGAGCGAATCCCGTCTCTTAGTTTTCCCGCAAATATTTCAAAACGGAGGTGAGTTATTTTCTCAAATATTTTCAAATTAAGGCCGCAAAAGAGTTCCTCTTCTCTTCTTTTCTTTTCTTTTCTTTTCTTTTCTTTTCTTTTCTCTCCTTCTTTCTGTATTTTATTTTCTCCCTTCAAAAAGGAGGAAATAAAGTTTGGGAAGGAAAAGAGAAGGAAGAGAGAGAATATTACGAGAGGAAAAATTTTGCGATGATCACAGGTTTGGCGACCGTGATGGGACTCGTCTTCGTCCGGTCAAATTTAATGCCTTTTCTTCTTTGCTTTGATATTATCTAAGTCTTTATTCTTCAGATGTCAGCTTCATTTCCATGCAAACCTTAGAAGCCTAGATTCTGTCCTAAAGCTGACATCATTGCATATAGGATCTAAGTATGGTTTGGTAGGACCATATTGAGGAGATTATTCCATGCTCACATTAGACTTAGGTCTGAAATACAATTCTCCTCAATTCTAGGGATTGAATGCAAACAATGTATGCAAGTGTATGCTTCTCTTCATTTTATTTTATCTCTTTTAGGACTTGCATTAGAGACATCTGATTTATTGCATGTTGAACATATTTTTGAAAACATCCCTACCTATATTGTCCCAGTCTTCACGTTGCTGGGTTGTCTCACTGAACCATAGTTCGAGAGAGAGCCTCACAACTGGACCACTTATTTGGGTTTGTGCCCCCTTACCACGTACCTAAGGGCCATAGTCTGAGGTATATCGGTAGGTGCTCAAGGATGTTGGAAAGCCATTACCTTAGAACTGGAGAAATATTTCGATGCCACGTACTTCGAGCATCGGCTTGAGTATATCAGCATATCTTGATTGGAATCAGATGATCTGAACCCTAGAGTTAGGATTAAGGTCCTACAAACCATTTCAAATATTGCATTTAGAGACAGCCTTTAGAGAGTGTTGTGTGTGCATCCTTGTTTGTGCAGCTTTTTGTGATGTTTCTCATATATATGTATCAAACCCTTTTCAAAAACCCTGGGTGTATCATTTAAAACTTACCTTTATTTTCAAAAACCCCAGGTGTATATTTTTCTCTACCTATATTTCTTTTCTCTTTTAGATCAAATTTTCTTCAAAACTCTGGAAAATTCCTTTAAAATTTCCTCGATCTTTCAAAATGTCCAAATTTTTATTCTTCAAGAGTCTATCCGCAAGTCCTGCATTCTATCTAATTTTCCTCCTTATTCCTCTTTGCCCTAGTATCATTTCGATGGCGTCGGATTCTCTCGATGCGGTCTTTCCCCGAGATCATGTCTTCTATCAGATTCAGGATGGATCCCCGGATCAACGGGTCATCCAGTCTCGCCCTTTCTTCCCTCGGTGGTATTATTCTTGGTTCGCCACCTTCTCACGTATGTTCCCAGACCACTTGGATGACTGTGGGTTAGAGATGGCATCAGCGGCAGGCAAGCGAACCATCAATGGAGCTCTGATTCAGGCTATGGCAGAATGGTGGAATCCACGTATTTGCACATTCTGGTTTCCTTGAGGAGAGATGACTCTACTGATGGATGAGTTCAATGATATTATGGGATTGCCCGAACCAGCTGGCCAGCCAGATGATCCTGTCGAGCAGCAGTTCTTGATCAACATCAAAGGAGTAGATGTTCGAGAAGCCTTGGCCAGAGCAATAGGGAGCAGATCCTGGCCTCTTACTGAGATCAATGGAAATCAATTCATCGACCTGTTCGGACTCTATCGCAAGTACAGAGCTTACGAAGAGGTTGACACTCTGTTTCGAGCAGCAAAAAACAGAATTCAGCATGCCATGATCCTATGCACAGTAGGATTAGCTTTCTTCCAAGATGGTCAGAATTTCATAGATGTCAGAGTTGCTCAGCTCTTTCGACGATGGGGATGCAAGCAAACCTGTCAGCTATCAGTTTCTATGGCAGCCTTAGCTTTCCTTTACAGAGGCTTGGCTCGATTTGCTCTTGAGGAGACCATTCTGGTAGAAGGATGCACTTACGCCCTGCAGTCGTGGTTCCTGCGACACGTTCCCTCGAAGGCCAGTTCTTTCAGGTTCAACAGTAAGCAGCCAAAGACAGCCATTCAGTGCCGAGCTTTGATCAAGAAACTGCATCAGGAAGAAATTGTTTGGGACTTCTTCGACAGAAGAGAGACCGTTCTTCGATACACCTATGCTCGCAGCAAGCGCTACAGATTGCTTGGCCCTTTCTTTTATGTTGATTATCAGCCGGAATGATGTCTCAGACAGTTTTCGCAGCGGCAGGTTCGCGCCAACACCCGCTTCCTGACAGGCAACATGTCATAATTCAACTTGCATTCGGATCAGTGGTCTGGGGCATACCATGTCACTAAATATACCTGGGACTCCTTTGTTTCTTTGTCTGTATTTCCTGGGCCAAATATATCATCTGAATATCAAGAGTGGTGGCAAACTGTCTGCCCACCCTCTCTTTGTCTTTGAATGTTAACTATCAATAAAAATTACTTTTTGGCCAAAATTTTAATTTCTTGTATTTTGTTTTATAGTACAAATGGTCACAATTTTGGTGACGACCTCATCCCAGGTAAATGGGACATTCCTCCCACATTTCTTCAATATATTTTATCATGGTTGACGACCTCGCCTAGGTAACAAGGCATATTTCTCCGTTATCATCAAAATGGTAACACAATTGTCATAAATCTTGTGATGACCCAATTCTGGGTAATGGGATAATCTCTTAAAATTGTCTGCCAAAATCCTCCGTTCCTCTTCCTCAAAAATTTTGGTTTTCAAAAGCTCCTCCATACTCTAACCATTCCCATATTCTGCAGGAAAACTTTGGCATCCAAAGATGGTTCAGACAAGGGCTGGTAAGCAGGCTGCTCAACGGCACAGTGACAGCGAACCAGAGGAGATGAATTCTCCTAGATTATCCAAGAAGCATGACTCAGGGGATGAGAGCAACGTTGATCCGGCCATGTACCGGGTCTTTCAAAAAATGATGACCAAGATGATGGCCGAGCAGGCTAAGGCTGGTCCCAAGAAGGCAGCTTCTAAGAGCAAAGCTAAGAAGAAGCCCATGAAGAAGCTCGTCAAAATCAACAAGCAGAAAGTACAGCGTGACAATACTTCTGAAGATTCTGAGTCAGCAAAAGAGAATTCTGAAGAAGAGCAGCTGATTTACATCCTGAAGCATTTGCGGCAATCCAAGAGGCCAGTGGAAGAACCATTGTCAGTGAACAAGCCCAAGTATGGGGCCCCCGCAGAGGATTCAATCCAGGCACTGACCAAAATAGTCAAAGACCTGCAAATTCGGGACAAAGGGAAAAGGTCATACACCAGACAGGATTTCTACCTCGGCTTGGAAGGGGACATCAATCTGAAGAACCTCCCTCAGAAATTCATTAAGTTTGATGGATCCGAAGATCCCAAGGCCCATTTGGCAATGTTTTTCGCCGAATGTGCTCGATTTAGTGAGGACAATTGTGCCATATTTCTCTGTTTCCCCCGTAGTCTGGAGGGGATAGCCGCCAAATGGTATGCCGAGCACGTCAATCCCATTGAGCTAAGGGATTTTGACAGAGTTTTCAACATGTTCGTTGAACGCTTCTTGTTCAATACGGAAGCTCTGCCCACCCTGAATCATCTGTGCAACCTCAAGCAGGAGCCCAATGAGAAGGCCAGAGATTTCATACATAAGTGGAGGAGCCTTTGTAACAAGATGAGAAACCCTATTTCTGAGGAACATGCCCTCCAAGTCATCCTCAATAACTTTTCTCAGGCCCTAAAAAGCCTCCTTTTCCCATATCCCATCAAATCATTTATTGAACTAACGGAGCGAGCAGAATGGCTCGAGATGGGTGTGGAAAATGGAATGTACGAAGGTGACGCTCTGGCCAAGAATGTACTGAAATTCCACTAGAGGGGGGGTGAATAGTGAAATACGATAAAGATCGATAAAATAAAATAATCAGGCAATAAGGCACAACACATAAAACACAGAATTTATACTAGTTCGGTCAATACCCAGACCAACATCCAGTCCCCAAGCAAACCACTTGAGCTTTCCACTATAACATCCGAGTCACCGGATAAATAGTACAACACCCTCTTCCTCAGAGGTCTTCTTCTCTCAACAGAGAAGGGGCACACCCTCTTCCACAGAGGTCTTCTTCTCTCAACAGAGAAGGACAACACCCTCTTTCACAGAGGTCTTCTTCTCTCAACAGAGAAGGGCACACCCTCTTACACAGAGGTCTACTTCTTTCAACAAAGAAGGAATACAGTGAATAACAGAAAGTTACAATACTTCCTATAGAACCTTCAGAATGATATGAATGCACGAATGAAGGGTTCTCAGAATGTTCTGTTTGTCACTCAGAAGATACTCTTTGTCAAAGAGCTATACTTGACTTTTTCTCTTTTCTTTCTTTTCTTTTTCTCTTTCTTTTTCAAGGCTCTCTTTTCAAATGATGAATAGGAATTTTTCTCGTTGTAAGCTCACACGTCCATTCCATATTGAATAGTTTATTTGGGTGTGTTTATATAGCTTTTAAAAAAGTAGTCGTTACATTTTGAAATCGTAGCCTTTTTGAAATGTGAAATGTTATGTCATTTCAAAAACATCTTTAGAGAAATTCGAGAAAGCCTTTTTCCATAAAAGTAAAATATAGGGTACACTAGTCGTTGTAATTTTTTAGGTAATACATATTTTATGTAAAAAGTCTATTTCTTACAATAGTACATTGAACATTGGATTGTGGTTTTGTCTTTATTCTAATTAATGATTTGAGGTACATAAGTACTTCTTTACTTTAAATGAGTGTAAGTACACTGAGTGTTTTGAGATATTTATTTGTACATAGTCATGTCAAGTGTTTTCTTTATGTTGTGTTTTTCAAAGTCTTCAAAGAGAATGAGGACTACAAGAAAGTCGACATTCTTGAGAAAGATATTTAACAAGGATTTCTTACAGGAGGTATTTAATGCTATACAAAGAGAATGATGACTTCAAGTAAGTCGACATTCTATGGGTTTGTAAAAAGGTAACTAGAGTCTTTTCAAAAAAACTTTATTATATTTATTTTCTTTGTGTAGCCGATTTTCATGTTTTGTCTTTTACCCATATTTGAAATCATTTCTTTAAAAAAGGTAACTAGAGTCTTTTCAAAACCTTTATTATATTTGTTTTCTTTGTGTAGCCGATTTTCATGTTTTGTCTTTTACCCATATTTGAAATCATTTCTTTAAAGAAGGTAACTAGAGTCTTTTCAACAACATATTATATTTGTTTTTCTTTATGTAGCCGATTTCATGTTTTGTCTTTTTCCTACATTTCTTTTCATGTTGTCTTGTATATGATGTAAGGTACAATTATTACATTTTGAAATCATGTCAAAATACCTTTTTCATAAAGGGTTGTAAGAAGGTACAATTATTAGTTTTCAAAAAGGAGCTTTTTGAAACTATCGTATACTTTTATGATATAGCTTTTATGAATGAGTATGTAATATGCATGTTCCTGAAGGTTCTGTTACATATGACTCTAAAGAAGAAAAAAGTTTTCATCTTGAGGTAGCCGATCTCTTCAGTTGATCTTTAGGAATGCATGGCTCATCAAGCTTTTTCTTCAAGGAGTATGATTGCACTAGTTGTACTTGAACAGGAAGTCTCCATCCTTTTTGGGTGAGATATCCTTGCATCAAATACTCGTTAGATTTATGGCAAAACATATTCAGTCATAATATAACATTTTTTAAGAGGACATATTATCATATCATATAAAATCAAATACGACAGTGTATCATATTATGTGACATCAAAACAGAGTTTCTCAACATTCTCCCCCTTTTTGATGATGACAAAATATGCTCCCCCTGTCAAAAAGACATTATGCATAGAAATAATAATATGATAAAATATTGAAAAATGTTTAAAGAGAGTGTTTCTCCAATAATGGAGACAGGTTTTCTCCCCCTTTGTCATAGACAAAAAGGAAGGGATCAGAGTAAGAGAGTTATTACAGACCAATAATAAATATTACAGTAAAAATAAGTTTATCCCGAAGGTGGAGTAGGTTGATGTGTTCGGTTGACTTGATCCGACTGGAGGGTCTGTAGAGTTTGCTGCAACGAGGCTTGACGGCGAAGAATACGATCCTGAGAACGCTGGACATCCATCAGAGCAGGAAAGTAATTGAAGGTGGATATTGGATCTTCTTCATCAGAGCCGGGCATGTGTAGGGACCTTAGAGGGATGGAGGATAACTTCGTTGTGAAGGGGTACTTTGAAGTATTTTAGAATGGGAGTTATAAAACACCCGAAAAGAAGAGGCTTGAATTTCTGATAACGAATAAAAAGGTTGAAAAGAATGGAGGACCAGTTTATCGGAGTAGAGGAGAAAATGGCGTAGATAAGGAGAGAGATTTTTTGTGGAACTAATCCCTTGCGGGGAAGCTTGGGATAGATGTTGTGGAGAAGAATCTGGGCAAGTAATTGAGCATGAGGTTGGAGATTCCTCATGTGCCAGGGAAGTTGGTAGCAGTTGGTGCAGAGAAGAATTTTTCGAAGTACCGATCGTTCGATTGGTACTATGTTGTTGAGGTCTGTGCCGGTGGACGGTGTTATCATCGCAAAATTTTTAACTTTTGCGAGTCAAACTGACCTTTGAAATAGATTTTGAAAATAACTCGCCTCCGTTTTTAAAATGCAGGATTATTCCGAAGAATGGGACTCGCCTGTCGGTATGAGGTTCGACCGTTCCTGCCAATTTTCTGAAAATGCATATTTGAAAACATGATGTTTGCTTTGAATAACTGAAACACTTAGAATAGATATCACATGAAAAATCTTGAATTGGGATTTGAAATGTACTTCTGAGAAAAGTAAAAATCGATTTCTGAAGAAATGTAAGGATTTTGTGAAAATCGATTTTGAGAAATGTGAAATAACTTTGGAAAACTTGATTTCTTTTAATTCAAACTTTGAAATTGAAAATATAACTTAGAAAATCGAATTTGGAACTTGAGAAATACTTGAAATATCATTGGCAAATCCATATTTTGAGAAAATCGATTTTTCAATAAGACTTAGAAAAATTTGAAGAAAATGAATTTCTTTGAATTGAGATTTGAATTGGAATTGGCAAATGCATGAAATGAATGAATATGGATTTGAGGAATTGAGAAATACTTCTTGTATTTTTGAGAAATGCAGTGCATTTTGAAGTTAGCCTAAGAGTGTAGGCTGAATGTGGCTAATGTGAAGATCATAAATCTGGATATCCTTCATATTCTGACTATGGCCATAAATACGAATTCCACCAAGTTTATAAACTTCATAAAAGCTAGTGTATGTGCCATTCGTGTAGACCATAGTGAATTAATAAAATATGCATGAATTGGCATACATGGCAGTTATATATCAAAGTTTAAACTATATGAAATGCAAATCCTAATCTATGCAGGAATTTAAATTCTTATTCCAAAGTTTACATTTAATTTACATCACTATTGAAATTTAAATACATGAAAAATAAAGTCTTCAATGTACCTGCAAAACTAGAAAACTTTGTTAGTGATGATATGTTGGCTTTTCTAGATTTATCCAGCAATATCAGGAAATTGCTGGATTTTGCTAGATATAAGCCTTTTTGCCATGATTCCATTAAATCAAAATGATAAAGTATGAAATAAAATTGAATAAATAAGGAAGATAAGATATGAAATTTCGAAATTGGGGTCAAAATGACCAAAATACCCCTAATAACAAGACTATGGCCTTGAAATTAGGGTTTTCAGAAAGATATTTGGTAAATGCAAGTTTTAAAATACAAATAAAAAATAAATCAAACTAAATATGCTATGACATGATTAAAAATATGAAAATTAGGGTTAGGAATTTCGAAATTGAGGTCAAATGACCAAATTGCCCCTGATAGCAAGACTATGGCCTTGAAATCAGGGTTTTTAGAAAATATTTTGGTAAAAACTTAGGTTTTATGCACTAAATGAAATCAAATGAGCATCAAATTAAACCTAAAGCATCCTAATATGATTATGAATATGATTAAACCCTAAAAATATATGCTTATGCACAAAAATCCAAGAATATCACAAATTTTGTGATTTTTGCAATGTTTTGGAATTCTTCGGGTACCCTGTTTTGCAATTTGCTTAATTCAACCATCAATCAGATTCCAAAATTCATCAAACTTGGTACCTACACTTGTTATAACCATAATTTTGAATTAGAATTATAAAAATATTTTTTTGACATTAAATTAACCCGAAAATTGCATCAAACTCTAAAAATATGCTATTTTTGACCTAGTTCACCAACCAGTTTCAGAGTTAGACCCGAATCATGGGTCAATATTTTATGAAAATCAATGAAATTTTACAGAGACAAACTAGGAAAAAAATAGAGATTTACCAATTTACAGATCGGAAAAATCATCTCCGGTTAGGGAGAAACCCTTCCGGCAATCTGAACTAAAATCTAACAAATCTAATAGGGGCTAAAACAGATACTTTCAATTGATAATTTCGGGATAAATAGAAATACTGATCTAAAATATCTGATATTTTATCAGTACATAGTAGACAAAAAAATAACAATACTCACTTTTTACAGATCATGAATCTGATCTGTGGTTTGGGATTTATGAATAACACAAGTCTGATTAGGGTTTTGGTAAACCCTAACGAGTTTTAAATTGAAAATCAAAGTCTCTGACATAGGAAAAATACTAAACAGTAATAAAAAATTCTGAAAATTTCGCAGTAGACATATCTAATCAATGTGAATCTATGGCACTTTACATATCTAAAATCGGATATAAGATAAGAAAAATATCACCACAGCAAGTTACCCTCTTGATTTTAACAACGATTTTAAAGTTTTAAAAACCCGATTTGATGTCTGATTTTTCTGATAGGGTTCCCGAAGTCCAAAATCTCTTATTTTTTTACAGTAGATCAATCACATATGCATGCATCAAATATAAAAAAATTAGAAATAAACAACACATATTTCAATTAGAAACAGCATGCTCTTTTCTGTTCTAAACTAAAAACACACAGAAATCTAAGAAACTTGAGAAAATATGCATTAACTAATGAAAAACAATAAAATAAACCATAAAACAGTAAAATAAAAATTATTTCTATACTGGAAAACGTGTAATAAACATGAATAAGCAAATAAAAAAATAAAATACAGGGAATCCATGGCTGGAATTTGCTTTCACCTTTGAAATCATGGATTTAACCCATTTAACGGGTAAATCTCACGTTTCGTTGGTTAAGAACATGAAAAACGTACCTCTCATCGATTCTAATGGATTAGAATCCTTGAAATCACCCTCAAACTGAGTTAGATCATCTTCTTGGGTCGATTTTGGGGTTCTTGGATGAAATCCATGGTTAAATCCATGAACACAAGAGTTTCCATGGTGAAATCTATTGAAAAATCATAAAAACTAATAAAATAATAATAAAATAATATTAAATAAACTCACCTTGGGGCTGCGGCTGCAATGGAGGAAGGTGGAGGTGCTGGAGAGGAGAGAGAGGCCACGAAAATTTGAGAGAAAAAGAGCTTCTTTTGACCTCTTGAAGTCCTCTATTTATAGGTTTTCAAAACCTCCTTAATTAGGGTTAATTAAGGAGTTTTATTTTTTTAGAACTCTTTCTAATAAATCCAATAAAGGGGCAACGATTTTTTGGAGAATTATAGCCTAGGTGGGACTCTAATTAATCCCTAATTAGCCCCTAACTAAACCTAGAAAACCCCCAAATGTGATGCCACTTGGCATCTTCCACATTTGGTTTTTTAAAAACCTTTAAAAACACTAGTTTTAAAAACTAAACTTCAAAATGGGTTTTAAAAATGATATTAACTCTTCTAAACCCCTAACACTAACCAAGACACTGACTAACCCTAGTCTAGCCCTGACTTACTCGAATATGGCGCCACCCCGAGTGGGCCCTACTTGAGTTTTTCAAAAAGCGATTTTAAAACTTGAAATTGAAGGAGTTTTCAAAAGGATTTTCAAAAGCAATCTTAAAATTAGAATTTTTGAAATGGCATAGGGTTCTAACCAAGTCATAACTCCTCTGGATATGGTGCCAACTGAGTGGGCCCACATCGAGTTTTGAAGAATTTTGAAATAAACACTGAAAATGGCTTTGAAAAGGGGTTAAAATCAATAGTTGAAATTCAAAGTTTTGAAAGTAGAGTTTCAAGCAAACTGGACTCTGGGCTAGAGTCCTGGATTTTTAGGACTCTGTGATTTTGGTTTTTAAAAGCCAAATAAAGAAATTTTTGAAAAGATTTCAGCGAAAATGGTGAAACAAGTCAGAAAATACAGTCAGGGTTAGACTCCTAACTCGATCAGAACTCTAAATTAGAGTCCTGGATTAACTGGACTCTACAAAATGACCTAAATTTTGAAAATAAATGGAAATAAATAAAAAATGGAAATGACAACGGACTTCAAAATAGACTCCTGACTGGACTAGGACTCTGGGACAGAGTCCTGATCGGACTGAAACTCTAGATTTTTTTGGTATTTTTTTGAAAAACAAATGAAAGAACTTGTCAAAACAGTGAAAACAATAACGAACATTGAAATAAAAGAGAGTTCTGATTCAACTGAGACTCTAAGGACAGAGTCCTGATTGAACTAGGACTTTTAATTTTTGGATTTTCTGAGAAATCAAATGAGAGAATTTTGAAAAACAGTTAAAAACAGGATGAAATTGAATTTTGGTTCAGAGTCCTGATCTGATTAGGACTCTAAGAAAGAGTTCTGATTCGATCAGAACTCTAAGCATTTTTGTTTTTCTGGTAGGCAAATGATGAAATTTAAGCAAAGCTTTTTGAAAACTAGTGAAAATGAAGTGAGAAAATCAATTTTGGATAGAGTCCTACTTCGATCAGGACTCTGGGGTAGAGTCCTGATTTGATTAGGACTCTGAGATAAAACCTCAAAATTTTGAAATTCTTTGATAAAAGTGTAACAAATTTGATAAATGGAAAGATTTTTGAAAGATTTTCTCAAAATTGAAATCAGGATCAGAGTCCTGATCCAACTAGGACTCTCTGAAAAGAGTCCTGTTTTGACTAAAACTCTGAGTTTTTTACTCTTTTTGAAAGATTTTGAAAGATTTGATTGAAATAGATAAAATAGCTGTAAAAGATTAGAGTCCCAATTGTTATCATCGCAAAAATTTTTCCCCTCCCTTGCGAGAGAGAAACGAATTCCGCGAGTCAAACTCGACCAAAGTTTTGAAAATTGTTTTGAAAATTTACTCGCCTCTGTTTTGAAAATTTGCGGGAAAATTCCATGGAATGGGATCCGCCTGTCGGTACGAGGTTCAACCGTTCCTGGCGCCTTTACCAGGGGTAATTGAACCAAGGATCAATTACGTGCTTTAACTTGACTCAAATATCTAAATTATGCTCTATTTTTCCTAGAATACACAGAGAATCAGGCTTGTGCTATGGAATTTTTGAAAATAATGCAAGTTTGAGAAAATATGATGTTTGCTTTGGAAAATTGAAATGCATTTAGAAAAGGACTGGAAAATGCTTGAAAATGGAATTCCTGGGAAAATCATTGAATTTTATTGGAAATCAGAAATTTGCATTGGAAAGTGATTTCTCAGGAAAATTTGAACTTTAGAAAATCGATTTTGAAATTTGGAATTGCTTTTCTGAGAAAATAGATTTGAGAATTCTGAGAAAATCAAGAAATTCATTGGAAAATGACTTTTGAAATGGAAAATGAATTCTCAAGAAAACTGGAAAATATGAGAAAATCGATTTCTGAAAACTTGGGATTTTGAAATTTGAGAATTCGAAAACATAGGAAAATCTTGATTTGAAATTGGGAAATGCTTTGAAATGTCATTTGAAAAACTTAGGATTTTGAGAAAATCAGATCCTGAGAAAGACTTGGTTAATCCTTGAGAAAATTGATTTTTCTGGAATTTAAATTGGAAAATGAATTTGAGAATAATGCAATTTGAATGATATGAATGAATGAATATGAATTTGAAAATGGAATTTCAATTAAGGAATTGAGGAATCCTTTTGAAGTTTTGAAAATGCAGTGCATTTTGAAGTTAGCCTAAGAGTGTAGGCTGAATGTGGCTGATATAAAGATCATAAATCTTGGTTTTCTTCGTATTCTGACTATGGCCATAAATACGAATCCCACCGAGTTTATAAACTCCATAAAAGCTTGTGCACGTGCCATTCGTGTAAACCATAGTGAATTTGAAATAATGTGCATGAATGATACATCACATATTGAAATTTGCATAAATTAAACTATATGCAATGCAACCCTATTCTAAGCAGAAAAGTAACTCTTATTCCAAATTATTACATTTGATGTTACATTGAATTGAAATAAAATAAGAAAATAAAATCTTCTTCTTGAATATTCCTGCAAAACTAGAAAACAAGGTTAGCACAAAAATGTAGGTTTTTCTGAATTTATCCGAAAATATGGGAAATTATCGGATATTATTCAGATATAAACCCAAAATCATACCCCCTTTGATATAAACATGATGAATAATGAATAAATTTCGAAAATAAACTTGAAAAATTCGAAATTGGGGTCAAAATGACCAAAATACCCCTGATGACCTTGAAATCAGGGTTTTCTGAAAGAATTTTTGTAAATTTTGGAAATTTGAAAATAAAATGAAATAAATCAAACATAATATGATGAAATATTATGATATGCATGAAATTTTGGGAGAATTAGAAATTGAAATTTCGAAATTTAGGTCAAAATGACCAAAATACCCCCAATAACAAGACTATGGCCTTGAAACCAGGGTTTTCTGAAATAAATTTTGCAAAATTGAAAAATATGAAATGCAAAGGAGATTAAAATTAACCCTAATATGATTCTACATGCTTATGTACATGATAAAAACCCTAAAATGGCGAAAATATCATAAAATATCGAATTTAACCTGATTTTCGCTTGATTTTCGCTTCTGAATTTAAAGATAAACTAACACATGGAGCAAATGAACTTGGAATTAAACCAAATTTGGCATGGACACCTAAAATAACCATAAAAATATAATGGAGCTCGAAAATATAATTTTTTTGTACTTTTGAATATGAAAATTCAAATAAAAACCCTAAATTTTATGATTTTTGCCTAAAATATTGATTCTAAAGGAGATTTAGGATATCAAACTTCCATAAAAATTTCCCAAATTTTATGGGATGACATATGACAGTAAGGCAAGGATTTTTTCCTTTTACACTTTCTGTTTTTGACCTATGGTCGGAGCTGTACCACTCCGGCAAATCGGATCGAAATCCGGCGACTCTAGTAAATGAAGGAAACAGACAGGTTTCGGTAGAAAATGTGGTAAAAATAGCAGACAGATGGGAAAATGGCTGAAATTGTGGAAAAATGTCCCTGACAAACATAGTAATATTTGATATTTTGACACTATTGGGATTCAGGTTACGGTTTGGAAAAGACCACACTGTTATCAGAGACCTAAATCTCTGGAATTTCTGGACATTGGAATCTGTTAGACAGAAAGGGAAAATCCGGGAAAAATAATGAAACAGATCCAAAAATTCCCAAATTTTGGGAAATGACAGTAAATCATGTTAGGAACAACTTTCATGTTGAAAGTTTTTTCAGACGGACTACAGATTTGGAGGAGTCGGTGCATTAATATCTGTCTATATCCTGACAAAAGAAAATCGAGATTTTCCCAGGGGTCTGAGAAATCCGATTTTTTACAGAGGTCAAAACTGACTGGAAAACCCTAAAAATTTCCAGATCATTAGTAGATTCAATCATTAATCTACTGTGATTTTTGGAGGACGATTTGGATTTCCCATGAGGGTGGTGCCGGAGGTTCTTGTCTGCTAAAGAAGAAACTGGAAGTTCAAAAAGACAGAAAACCCGATGTAGGGTTTGATCAGTTTAGATAGGTTCCGAAACCCAAATTGAATCAAATTTTCGGCAGTAGACCAAAGACATATGACTAAGACTAATATGCATTTTTTTGATTTTTTTAATAGGAAATTACACATAAGATCATAATTGGACTCAATGCATAAATCAAACCTAAATTAAATATCAATAAAACTACATTAAATGCTTATGAAAGTGATTTTTTTTTTTTTTAAATACAACATAAAAACTCTATGATAACGGAAATAAAATGATAAATGACAGGGGTATGATCAGTTTTGATGTTGGATATTGGTGAGTGGGATCCCGATCCATTCATTGAATGGGTCCCTTGACTCACATATCATGAACATGAATAATCTGTCTTACGTCTTCATAGATCCACAAATGAAATATTCAATCACCTAAGTCCAATTTTTTGAAATGTTTTCAGATTATATTCATGAAAATATCATACGAAAGACCTTATCATATCATGATCATCTTTTGAGTTTAACAAAACCAAGATTGAAGACAAGGGTTTTACCTTGGATGGTGTTGATTGCTAATGGAGAAGAAGGTTGAAGAGGTGGCAGCAGCTTCAAGATGGTGGTTGTTGGCTGGAGCAAGGACCTTGGAACCGATGGAGGAGATGGCAGCGCCTTCAAGGAGGGCTGTAGTTGATCTCTTGTGTGGCGGCTGCAGCTGCTACAAGGGGTTGAAGGTTGTTGTGGTTGTAGCAGCCAAGGGAGGTGCTGAGTGAGAGGAGTGGCTGCTGGTTGGTTCTCCACTCCGGTGGCTGCTGCCTTGGCTGGAAGAAGTTGCTGTGATGGAGGTCCAGCTGATGCAAGTAGGTGAGGGAGAGCTATGTAATGGAAAACCAAGGGAAAGAGAGAGAGAGAGAGGGAGAGAGAGATGGGTTAGGAGGCAGCCGTATGGCCTTCTTCCTTCTTTTCCATAAAATCAAAACTTAGCCACTCATGTCCCTCCACTTAGGTCTTAATAGCTTAATGAAAAAAAGAATCTCCCAACAGCCTACGTGAATGGGAAAGGGAAGTGCGTGAATGGATCTCTTGGGCAGCCATAGGTTTCCTCCTTTTTTTGTTTTTTGGACTTAGGGCTTAATAGCCATTTGCCCTAAGTTTTCTAGGTTTAATTTTTCTAGGAATGAGAGAGTGAAATCATCTTTTACGTGAATGGTTGGCAGCCATACGGCTGTGGAGGGAAATGGCAAGGGAGTAAGGAAGAAAGGGGAAAGAAGGAAAGAAGAGGAAGAAGAAAAAGAAAGAAAAGGGGAAAAAGAAAGGAAAGAAAGAAAAGGAGGGAAAAAGGAAAAGGGAAAGAAAAAATGAGAAAAAAATGGAAAGTGGGGCTGGAGGCTTGGGTGACCACCTTGTGGGTCCCACCTCCTCTCTAAAAAAAAATAAAAATAAAAATAAAAATAAAAATAAAAATAAAAATAAAAATAAAAAATAAATAAAAATCAATAAAAACAAAAATAAACAAATAAAAAGAAGCATCTTTTTTTTTTTTAATAAAATAAAAATGCAAATGAATGGGCCATCTCAGAGCGGGTCCAAATTTTGATTTTGAAATTCATTTTGACGATTAGAGGGGCAAAATAGTCTTTTTAGAAAATTTTTAGACGAAACGAGCTATTTTTGGCAGTTTTTGAAACAAGCTCCGATTTTGAAGTTCAATACCCCGTTGCGAAGCAAATCCAATGTAGAATTTGAAAATTTGATTTTGAAAGAAATCCAGATTGTTTTTCTTGAGAAAATGCTTCCAAATCTATTTTTAGACAAAACGAGCTATTTTTGGTAGTTTTTGAAATGAGCTCGGATTTTGAAGTTCAATACCCCGTTGCGAAGCAAATCCAATGTAGAATTTAAAAATATAATTTTGAAAGAAATCCAGATTATTTTTCTTGAGAAAATATTTCCAAATTTAGACTCCTGGGGTGAAAATGTCAATTTTGGAAACCTGAGGTTTGAAATTGATTTCTGAAAACTTTTAAAACTCAATCTGGATTGAAATTTATAAAGCTGGAGTTCTGGACTTCGAAAATGAAATGAAATGTGATGAAATGTTATGAAATGCTGAGAAATGATATGAAATGATGAGAAATGACATGAAATGCTATGCAAAATGCTAACCCTGAATGAAGAATTTTGGATGTTAGACCCCGATTGACACTTGTACCAGTTCAAAAAGTGTTAAAATTGACAAAATTTGCAAAAATGGTTGAAGAAATGATTTTCGAGCTCTGCCAAGCTAGAGTAACGCTGAAAATTAGAGTTTGAGCTGGATTCAACTGAAATGAACTGGATTGAGCTGGGTTTTAGAGTTTCAGAACTCAAATGAACTCAACAAACACTGACTCAACTGACCTTTCCAACTGAATTTTCAAGAAAAGCTGCCATTTTTAGAGAAATGGTATGGAATGGTCATTGGAATGAAGTGAATTACGAACCTGAACTGGGTTTGAGCTAAAACAAAGGTCAGTAATACTGAGATGAACTAAAATCAAGTCTCAAACACTAACTCAACTGACTGAACTCGGCTCAATTTCAGCTGAAAGAGCTGAAATGGACTAAAATGGGCTCCTAGACACTTGGAAATGGTTTTGAACTGAAATTGGAGCACTTGAACTTCTGGTGAGCTCAAGTTAGACTCTGGGGAACATGACTGACTGGGAATGACTGACTTTGAGACAATTGGCTTGGATTCGAGTGAGAAATGAGCTCATTTTTGAAGAAATGATCCCATTTTGGCAGGAATGGTCAGAAATGAAAATGGTCTGTTCATTGTGAGCTCAGATGAGCTTGAGATGACTGATATTCTAACTATCTTGAACTGACCAATGAGCTTGGTTGACTCCGACTGACTGGGATCCGGGATGACCTAGGGGTAAAATGGTAATTTTCCTAATGAAAATGGGTAAAATGGTGCTTTTCTGAAACTGACTCGAGGTTTGACTCCTACACTGACCTAACAGGGTTGGCACTGAACAAGGAGGATTGTTTGAGAATGAGTGAGGAAAATTTGGGGTGTTTACACCAATCCAATTGAAACTTCGAAGAAGAGTCCTGATCTGACTGGACTCTTGAAGAAGAGTCCTGATCCAACTAGGACTCTAACATTTTGGCCAAAATAGAAGATTTTAAAAGGTTTTCTTTAAAGATAGGTAAAAAGGTAGTGAAAAGTAGAGTTTTGATCCGACTAAGACTCTGGAAAAAGAGTCCTGATCCAATTAGGACTCTAAGATTTTTGAGATTTTTGATAAGTGAAGGAATCCAGAAGCGACACCACCTAAATGGGCCTCATCTGAGAATTAAAATCAATTGAAATTGAGTTTGAAATGAATCCAGATCGTTTTCTAAGAAAGTATTTCAAAATATAAGGTCCCGAGGGTTGAAAAATGACAGAATGTTGAATAAAAACCCAGGTTTTGAAATTGATTTTGAAAGAAAAAGTTTTAAAACTCAAATCTGGATTAAATATTTTAAAAACATGAGTGCTAGATCTCGAAAATGAGATGCAATGACATGCAATGCTATGTAGTGCAATGAAATGGTATGCCGAATGCATGCAATGATATGCAATGACACATGAAATGCAAGTACTGGATGAGGGTGAAAATTTGGGGTGTTTACAGATGCCCCTCTTTGCTGCTAAGCCGGTTGAAAGCCGAGCTTAGTGGCAAAGAAAACACACCAAATTTGGATTATAAAAATGCCCCAGTTAGATGAATCTGACTGGGTATGAAAGAATTAGTTCAAGTGATGATGGTAGATATGAAATGAAGAATAAGGAGAAAATTTTACTTCGAAAAGAAGTGAGATTCAGGTTTTGCCCTTAACCTGGATGGGACAGAAAATACCTCGTGTAGAAACGAAGCTCAGGTTTGACCCTTAACCTGACCGGGAAATGAAATACCTCATCAAAGTGAAGCTCAGGTTTAACCCTTAACCTGATCGGGCAGAAAATGAAATACCTCATCAAAGGAGGCCCAGGTTTGTACCCTTATCCTGATTGGGCAATGAAATACCTCATCAAAGGAGGCTCAGGTTTATACCCTTAACCTGATCGGGCAGAAAATGAAATACCTCATCAAAGGAGGCCCAGGTTTGTACCCTTATCCTGATTGGGCAGAAAATGGAATACCTCATCAAAGGAGGCCTAGGTTTGTACCCTTATCCTGATTGGGCAGAAAATGAACGGAATCCTCGAAAGAAGAGACTGTGATGGAACCTTCGGATTTCCGCACAATGAATCCGATAGGGGTTTTGCAAAAGGAAGGAAATTGGGGTCCCTAAAGTTTGAAAAGGGATTGATTTTAGGCGCCTCATTGCTGAGACTAATTAACTTTTGAAATTGCCTTTTGCTGAAATTGGTGGCTTAACCTCAAGCCGAAATTGGACTGTCTATGGTGGGACAGTGGGGACACAGGGAAGTGTGCGAATCTGAGAACCCAGGCGCTCAGATTATACCGAAGAAGGGAAGGAATCTTGAAAACTCCTGTTATCAAGTCCTAAAAAGGGATGGTGTCAGGATGCGCCAAAGATGAACCTCAAGCTCTCGCTTCATGCCAGGATAATTAGAAAATATTGTCAGAATGTTGAAAATTGTTGTTGATTCAAAATAATTGAAACTGATGCACATTGTTTTGAAAGTATTCCCTCTTTTCTACCTGAAGTATTATCTTCGACTGGGCTTAACTCCGTAGAATCTAGATTTGAATTCAAATTGCTTGTGATTGGCTTTCTTTCAAGGAAGCTATCAATTTCCTTGATATGGATGGGAAAGAAAGTATTCTTGATATTGCGAGAGCTATTGGTGAAAGAATATTGATAAAAGAATTTCACAAAATTAAAGAAGATTCTTGATAGATTCGGCAGTCTGATATCCTGGGATTCTTTTCTCATGATGATCTTTCTGCACTCTTTTTTTTTTTAGCAGATTGGAGCTCTCTTGGATTTTTCGGGAATTACATCATCCTTCATTTTGGAGATGTCCTGACTTGTCTCTCTCTTTTTTTTTTTGAAGGGTACATCACAAACTCATTCATCTCAGAGATGTTCTGATCCTTCTTTTCTCTCAGGGATTATCTTGATAGTTATTGGCTCTTTGGTAGGAAATCTCTTGATGATAGCAGAAATTAAATACCTTTTAGGGTTTGTCGGTAGGCTCATCACACTCGCTTTCATCTCGACGGTGATCTGAACTTTCCCTGGAAGGATCCGTCACAAACTCCGTCATCTTGGAGATGATCCGAATCTTCTTTGGCCCCGGGGGTCGACTCGCTTAATTCGCCTTCATCTTGACGACAATTGAGAGATCCCTTTTGTAGATATTTAATTGCAGCTTTGGAGATTGAGTGGATTTTTTTGTATCACCCAAGATATTTCGACTGCTTTATTTTTCAAGAAAGGTCTTTAAAAATGTGTCATTGACTGCGATCAATATCAATCACTTATGGCTTTGCAACATCATTGAGTTTTCTTTACTGGCCATATCGCGGATTTATTCTTTATCCTTTTGGTTGGCCAATAGAAAGATTTTGAACTTTGAATCCTTTTTCGTGAAAGCATTGCCCTTTCGGAAGTAATAGTGGAGGTATTCTGAAGTAATAATTTTGTGCAATAAAGATTTTTGAAATCAACAAATATTTAATGACAAATTGGCAAAACTTTCTTAAAATCCTTTTGTGAAAGCGAGCATTTGAAGCACAACGCAACACATCCATGACAAAAATTCTCTTCTCCTTTCCCCAAAGGAGAAGATTCAGAAATTAGAATTGGGAATTACTCCTCTCTTCCCTGAAGAGGAGGTGTTTGCAAAACGAACTTTCGAAGAGAAATTAAGATTTCATCAAAGCTTCCTAACATTAGGCTTCTCTTATGGAAAGGGGGCCGGAATTGGTGAGGTTGGTAAATTGGTCATGAAGGAACGAGTTCATCACACTCTCCCTGAAAAGAGGGTCCTTCATGATGAAATGGCCTAGTCTGAAATTATGGGGCCACAAGGAAAGCAAGTCTCCGTCGAGTCTCTCCCTATAAAAAGGGTTCCTTGTGTAAAATTTGGAATTTTGTTTTGCAAACGGTTCACAAAGACACGAGTCCCTTCAAACTCTCCCTGAAAAGGGGCTAAGTGAACGAATTGGATAGCATGCGAAAAGGGCGAGCTCCCTCGAACTCTCCCTACAAAAAGAGTCTCTCGCAAGAGAAAATAATTGAAATTGGGTATTGGGTGACTCAAAAGGGTCAAATTTTGGAAATTGGAATTTTGAAATTTGATATTTGAAATTGGAAATTGGAAATTGGAAATTGATAATTGATAATTGGAAATTGATAATTGATAATTGGAAATTGGAAATTGGAAATTTGGAAATTGATAATTGAAAATTGGAAATTGATTGACCCGAAGGTCGAAATTGTGAATTGGTTTACTGAGAATGACATGGGTTCTATAGGGATTCAGCCTAAGAACGACATTGGTTCAATTGAGAACGGCATTGGTTCGATTGAGAACGACATTGGTTCAATTAAGAACAACATTGGTTCACTGGGAACAACATGAGTTCAATAGGAATTCAGCCTAAGAACGACATTGGTTCAATTAAGAACGACATTAGTTCCGCAGGAGTTCATCCTACGAACTATCAATTCCATAGGAATTCAACCTAAGGATCATAGCTTAAGAAGGAATGATTCCAACTTGTGAGCTTTGAATGGACCAGGTGCTAAACTGGGTTTTTGAGGGAAGATTCGAATCAGAATTCAATTCTTTAAGGAAAACTAGATGAATTGGATTTTGAAAGACAATTCGAGTCGGAACTCGGATCTTCTAGACCAACTCGCAGGATAGTTTGAGTAGAAGTTCAAACTTGTAAAGGAAAGCTAAGCGAATTGGATTTGAAAGAAAATTCGAGTCGGAACTCTGATTTTCTAGACCAATTCTGAATTGGATTTGGAAGAAGATTCGAATCGGAACTCGACTCTTCTAGACCAATTCTAGAATCTAGAGGAAAGAAAATTATACGAATTGGATTTGTAAGAAAATTCAAGTCGGAACTTTGATTTTTCTAGACCAATTCTGAATTGGATTTGGAAGAAGATTCGAATCGGAACTTGACTCTTCTAGACCAATTCTAGAATCTAGAGGAAAGAAAATTATATGAATTGGATTTGTAAGAAAATTCAAGTCGGAACTTGGATTTTCTAGACCAATTCTGAATTGGATTTGGAAGAAGATTCGAATCGGAACTCGACTCTTCTAGACCAATTCTAGAATCTAGAGGAAAGAAAATTATACGAATTGGATTTGTAAGAAAATTCAAGTCGGAACTTGGATTTTCTAGACCAATTCTGAATTGGATTTGGAAGAAGATTCGAATCGGAACTCGACTCTTCTAGACCAATTCTAGAATCTAGAGGAAAGAAAATTATACGAATTGGATTTGTAAGAAAATTCAAGTCGGAACTTGGATTTTCTAGACCAATTCTGAATTGGATTTGGAAGAAGATTTGAATCGAAACTCGACTCCTCTAGACCAATTCAAGACATTTAAAGGAAAGAAAAGTTGATAAGTATAAAGATGACATTTGGGACTAGTTCAACTAGCACGAGCATCAGATTTTGGAAGAGTACCAGTACGAGCACTAGATTTTAAAAGATTACCAGTACGAGCACTGGATTTTAAATGGTTACCAGTACGAGCACTGGGTTTTAAATGATTACCAGTACGAGTACTGGGTTTTGAAAGTTTACCAGCACGAACACTGGATTTTGAAAGTTTATCAGCACGAACATTGGATTTTTGAAAGATTACCAACACGAACACTGGATTCTGAAGAATTACTAATGGATTTTGATAGAAAATTTCCAGTCTTCACCCTTACGACAACTTGGGCGACTGTCGGGGCCTCAGGATTTATCCCTTATCTTGAATGGGGAGTTCAATGCAAATTGATGTAGATGAATGCAGATGAATGCGAATGAATGCATGCAAATGCAAATGAATGTAGATGGGTGCACATGTGTGCAAAATGAGAGATTTGTTTGATCATGCCTGCATACAGAAAGTTTTGAAGCCAATTTTCAAAATAATGCTCCAGTATAACTGGGGAGTGAGAGTTTGGATGAAAGGATAAGTAGTTGATATTTGATGAGAATTCTCTAAGGATAACGAGGTAAAAAACTGACAATGAGCTTCTTGGTTGATCAGAGAGGCACTTTGAAAAAGGTTACCCCTTATAAGAAGACATTTAAACATTTGCAAATGAGGAATATAAAAGATGACGCCAGGCCATAAGAAAGATTGACAAATTTATTAATGCATTGAAGAAGGAAATAACAAATTGATAGAAGAACTAGGACTACATTGTCCCTTCAAAATGACAAAATGATGAAAGTGACATAGTCTCGACATTGTCAATTTTTAGAAAACTTGCTCAGGATGGTCGACTGGTATCTTCCTCATCTTCAATAAGGATATTCTTGTCGATGCAATCTTGAATGATATTCTTCAGAACGAAACAATTCTCAGTGTCATGTCCCACTGCCCGATGAAATTTGCAAAATTTTTCTTTGAATCTTCCCATGATTGTTGCGGGATCAGCTGCTTTAGGTAAACGGATCATATCTTTCGCGAGCATGTATTCCAAAACACTCTCTAGTGTCTGGTCCAAAGGGGAGAACTTTCGATCCGTACTCCAATCCTTGCGCTTTGGCTTTTCTTGATCTTTCTCTTTATGCTGAGGACTAGATTGAAGAGGCCTATCATTGTTGGAGAACTTTCCTTTTTGGCCCTTGGATCCCTCTGAATAGTGATCATGATTCTTCTTATTGCTTTTGCTATCATTGGCAGAAAGAGTGAAGTGAGCCTTCGGAGATCTTACTGTATCTTTCGCGAGCATGTATTCCAAAAAACTTTCAAATATTTGATCCAAAGGGGCCATCTTGCGGTCCTGATTTCGATCATCATGTTGTACCTCTTGCCGAGTACTTGATTTCTGCTGAGACTTGGCAAAGACAGTCGACTGGTATTCTTTCTCACCCTTAACAAAGAAATTCTTGTCGATATAATCTTGGACGATATTCTTAAAGATGAAACAATGTTCAATATCGTGCCCCGTTGTTTGGTGGAATTTGCAGAAGCGATCTTTTCATTTCCCTAGGGCGACCAGAGGATTAGCAATTCTTGGAAGCTTAACCATTCCTTTGCTCAGCATGTATTCAAGGACCTCTTCGAGGGGCTGATCTAGAGGAGTGAATTCGCGATCGTAACTCCAACCGTCATGCTTGTTCTTCTCTTTCTGTTGACTCAATTTTTCACTCTGCTTTAAAGATTTCTCTTTCTGACTTGTATGATTGCCTTTGTTATTTTTGCAATCACTGCGATTGGCATCAACGAAGAAGATGTGTTTTGTCTTCTTTTCTGAATCTTGATTATTCCTGACGAAGGTGATGCCATCATGGAAATCTTTGTTCCTGAAGACCTTCTTTCCCTTGTCATGAGCTTGCAAATCTTTAATCATCTTGGCCATTTCCTTCAGCTGTATTTAGACTGGATCATCCATTGCTTGATCTTTCAATTTATAGGTTGTCCCTTGTCTATGAGAGGATCTTTGAAGTGATTGCCAGACTTCATACTCTTCATCAGTGCCAACTACTGATTCTGATTCATCAGACGTATCCTCGTGTTGGATATGTTTCTTGGATAGTTTTAAAACTTTCTTGGCTGACCGGCCTTTTGCCCTCTGCTTGACCTGGATCTTTTCTGTACTAGCTTCAGCTTGTTCTGTCGACATTTTGGTCATCATCTCTTTGAACATAGCATATATCTGGGGATCAACATCATCCTTTGCTTGCTGACCCTGACTTCTAGCTGATCGAGGTGAGTCCATTTCCTCTTCTGAAGCGATCGAGTATGCCACACCTTCGATTGATGAGGTTTTCTTTCCGGATCTTGTATAAACCATCGAGTATCACAAATGCTCTCCTGAATGTTGCTGATGCTCTCTGCAAGGTAGAACTGATGATTAGGCTTTTGAAGGAAATTTGGTTGGAGGAAAATATTTATTGTGAATTTTGGTATACAATTGAAATAATATCCCATTACTAGGGATTGAGTTGTCGCTGGAATTATGACAATTGCGTTGTTCATTCTTTGCAAAATAGACAATTGGAAGTATGCCTTGTTACCTAGGCGAGGTCGTCAAACCAGGATGAGATGTAAAATAAAGGAATTTTATTGAAAACATGATTTTATCAATAATATACTTGACAGAGGGGAGGGGGACATACAATTTTCCACCACTCCGGATAATGAAAAGACACACGAGGGCCGAGAAAAATAGTAAGATTGACAAAGGAATCCCAGCCATGTCTGGCAGAATGGTATGCTCCGGACCACTGATCTGATGCGAGGTCGAATTCTGGCAGAACCCCTGCTAGTGGACGAATCTCTACGCGCTTCTGCCTCTGAGAGAACTACCTGACGCACCGCTCTGGATGATAGTATGCACAGAAGAACGGGCCAAGTAGCCTGAACTGCTTGCCATAAGCGTAGGTATATCTGGGAGGCGCTTCCTGACGATCAAAGTAATCCCATACGACTTCTTCCTCCTGAAGGTTGTCGATCAAGAACCGGTATCGCGCAACTGGCAAAAGCTTTTTTCCATTGTATCTGAATGAACTGGCTCGGATTGGCACATGCCGGAGGAACCAAGACTGCAAGGCATAGGTGCACCCTTCGACTAGGATCGACTCTCCGAGTATGAAATGGGTCAACCCTCGGTATAGAAAAGCAAAGCGAGTGCGGCCATGGCTATGGAGAGGTGGCTGGTCTGTCGACTTCCACATCTCCTTAGAAGCTGAACTATTCTGATATCTATATAATTTTGCCCATCAGGAAAGAAGGCTAATCCCACCGTGCACAGAACCATCGCGTGCTGGATTCTCTCTCGAGCTGTCCTGAACAATGAGCTGACCTCTGCAAATGTTCCATATTGTTTATAGATTTCGAGCAGGTCCACATATTCATTTCCATCTTCTTCAATCAAAGGCCAAGACTTGCGTCCCGTCATGCGAGCTAAGGCATCTTTAGGGTCCAGACCCTTGACATTAATCAAAAACTGTTTCTCCAATGGATCTCCAAGCTGACCGGCTGGCTCGGGCAATCCCATGATTTCTGATAAATTCATCCATCAGTATTGTCATCTCGCCCCACGGGAACCAGAAGGTAGAAGTGCTCGGATTCCACCGTTCTGCTAGTGCATGGATCAAGTTGCCGTTGACTGTCTGCTTTCCCACTGCAGATGCCAGTTCTAACCCACAATCGTCCAAGTGGTCCGGAAACATACGAGAGAAATTCTTGAACCATAAATAGTACCACCGGGGAAAGAAGGATCCGGTGCTGAGGACTCGATGCTCGGGAAGACTTTGTCGCACCTCGTAGGAGATGTGACCCTCGGGGAAGACTGAATCAAGCTGACTGGATGCCATCAGACTGGAAAACATGGAAAATTGGAATAAGACTTGGGAAAATACAGGAAATTTGAGGAAGATGCAGGCAGGATAAAAATAAAGTAGGAAATTCGAGATCCAGAAGACAGGAAAGATGGGAAATCACCTGGAGTTTTGAAGGAAATTAAGGGAAATTTGGAAAATCGTCCAGGGTTTGATGAAATATGAAGAAATAAATGGAAAATGAAGTATTTGGAAAATCGTCCAAGGTTTAAAACATGGACAGTACATGGACATAGATTGGGGAATTTTGAGAAAATCGTCCAGTATTTTAGAAAATTGGGAAAATATGGAAAATAAAAAGGAAATAACACATTCAATCACATTCTGCATAAACAAGTATGCACATACAGCATTCCCTAAAAGCTGACTCTAGATGCACAATTTTTGAAATAGCTGTAGGACCTTAATCCTAACTCTAAGGTTCAGATCAACTGTATCCAATCCAGTTATGCCTATATACTCAAGCCAAGGCTCGATGTACGTGGCCTAAAATCAATTTCTCTGGTTCTAGGTTTAAGTTTTCCAACATCCTTGAGCACCTGCCGATATACGTTGGACTATGGCCCTTGGTACGTGGCAGGGGGTTTTCACCCAAATAGGTGGCCCAGTTGTGAGGCTCTGTCCCGAACTATGGTTCTGGAAGAGAGCCTAGCAACGTGCAGACCGGGACAATATAGGTAGGGGGTGGTTTTTTAAAAACATGAGCACATGCAATCAAACAGAAGGCTCTAAGTCCTAAAGAGATAGAATTTTGAAATATTTGAAGAAGCAAACATTGTTTTCATACAATTCCTAGATTGAGGAGGGTTGTATTAGACCTAAGTCTATGTGAGCATGAAAATTTCTGTTGAGAAACTATGTTTTGATGATACATGATAAATATGATATGCTTTCATGATGCATATATATGATACATGATAAATACATCATATGCTTTCCTGAGATATGATAAATATGATATTCTTTCATATGTGAAACTGAATATGTTATATTATGACTGGATATGATGTGCTATGTATTTAACGAGTATTTGATGCAAGGTTATTTCACTTAAGAAGAGTGAAGACAACTTGATCAAGTGCAACTATTTGATGCAATCATACTACTTTGAAGAAAAAGCTTGATGGGCCATACATTCATAAAGATTATCCAAGAAGATCGGCTTCCTCAAGATGAAGATTTTTTTCTTCTTTAGAGTCATATGTAACAGAACCTTCAGAAGCATGCATATTTCATATTAGACTATATGCTTTGAAATCATACAAGTCATTTATTTACAAAAAGTTAAGCTTTCATAAAAGGATACGTTATGTATATTGTAGCATTTCAAAAACACCTTTTTGAAACAAATCATTGTACTTCCTACAAGCATTTATGAAAAAGACATTTTGACAAGATATAATAGCTCATGATTTCAAAAGCATTAATTGTACTTTCTTACAAGCATTTATGAAAAAGTCATTTTGACAAGATATAATAGCTCATGATTTCAAAAGCATTAATTGTACTTTCTTACAAGCATTTATGAAAAAGTCATTTTGACAAGATATAATAGCTCATGATTTCAAAAGCATTAATTGTACCTTCTAACATGCATTTATGAAAAAGACAACTTGAAAAGATATAAAAGCTAATGATTTCAAATATGAAAGAAAAAGACAAAATGAATTAGTTCATAATACACAAACATTTACGTAAGAAATTTTTGTTCATAATACATAAGCATCTATATAAGAAAAGACAAAATGTGAAAAGATGTATTGGTTCATAATACATAAGCATTTATGAAGAAAAGACAAAATGTGAAAAGATGTATTGGTTCATAATACATAAGCATTAATGTAAGAAAAGACAAAATGTGAAAAGATGTATTGGTTCATAATACATAAGCATTTATGTAAGAAAAGACAAAATGCATTAGTTCATAATACACAAATATTTACGTAAGAAATTTTGGTTCATAATACATAAACATTTATATAAGAAAAGACAAGTTATGAAAAGATAATACACGAACATTTATTTGAGAAATGACTATTTGTAAAATAAGTATTACTCAAGCATTTAGTGTACTTCACAACCATTTATCTTGAATTGACAAATTGAGAAAACAAATATTATTTTATATACAAGACAACTGTGTTTGAAAAAGACTTTATTTATTTATAAATAAAACCCACACTCAAGAATGTCGACTTACTTAAAGTCATCATTCTTTCTGTAAGCATTAAATGCCGCTTCAAAAAGCATTTGAGAAATGACTATTTATTTATAAATAAAACCCACACTCAAGAATGTCGACTTACTTAAAGTCATCATTCCTTCTGTAAACATTAAATGCTATTCCAAAAAGCTTTTAAGAAATGACCATTTATAAATAAAGTACTCAACAAACATTTATCACACTTACATACATTTATTATAAGTGACGACTTGTAAGAAAAATATTAATATACTAATATTCATTAAATTGAGTAAAGACAAAATTACATGATAGAATATATTCCAACGTTCAATGTACTACAAACCATTAAATTGAGTAAAGACAAAACTACATGATAAACTACACTTCAACGTTCAAAAATACTACAGAACATTTATTATGAGAAAAGACCTAATACAAAGAATAACTCATTTAAAATACACCAACGAATAGTGTACTCCAAAAATGTTTCGTATGGAAAGAAGACTTTTTGAAAAAGCAATATAGTACACTTATCTTTTTCACACTAAGTTGTTTTTGAAATGACCTGACTTCTCATATCCCAAAAGGACAATCATTTCAAAAAGACTACGACTAGTTTTCTAAAGACTATATATATACAAACACAACAGTGTGAAAAGACAAGCAAGCTTTCAACGAGAAAAATTCCTGCTCGACACTCTGAGAAAAGAGCTTAGAAAAAGAAAGAGAAAAAGTCAAGAAAAGCTCTCAGAAAAATACAAGAGTGTGTAAGAAAAGAAAAAGATCATTCTGAGAATCTTCATACGTGCATTCATACTTTGCATATCATTCTGAAGGTTCTATAGGAAAGTGTTGTAACTTTCTGATTTCTGATTGTATCCCTTCTCTGTTGAGAGAAGTAGACCTCTGTGAAAGAGGGTGTTTTCCTTCTCTATTGAGAGAAGTAGACCTCTGAGGAAGAGGGTGTTTTCCCTTCTCTGTTGAGAGAAGTAGACCTCTGAGGAAGAGGGTGTTTCCCTTCTCTGTTGAGAGAAGTAGACCTCTGAGGAAGAGGGTGTTTCCCTTCTCTGTTGAGAGAAGTAGACCTCTGAGGAAGAGGGTGTTGTACTATTTATCCGGTGACTCGGATGTTATAGTGGAAGGCTCAAGTGTTTTACTTGGGGACTGGATGTAGCTCAGTAACTCAGTCGAACCAGTATAAATCCTGTGTTTATTGTGTTGTGCCTTATTGCCTTATTTTTTATTTTATCGATCTGCATCGTATTTCACTATTTACCCCCCCTCTAGTGGAATTTCATTTGGTATCAGAGCAGGTTCTGCTGGTTTCGACATAACAAGTCTTCCGGCACAAAAATGGCATCAACCTCTTATGCTCGTGATATCGAAGGTCAACACTCATCTCGCCCTCCTTTTTTTAATGGCACTAACTATGGCTACTGGAAATGTAGAATGATCATATTTCTCAAGTCTGTAGATTTTGCTGTATGGAATATCGTAGAATATCCATATTCTTCTCCTACATCAGACTACTCTTCATGGACTGATGAAGAAAGAAAAATGGCAAACTTAAATGCAAAAGCCATGAATGCTTTATACTGTGCCATAGACCAAAATGAATTTAACAGAATATCCATCTGTGATTCTGCTCATGATATTTGGCATTCTCTAGAAGTTATTCATGAGGGAACAAACAGAGTAAAAGAAGCTAAGATCTCATCATTGGTTCGAAAATACGAACTTTTCAAGATGATCAAAGATGAAACCATTACTGAAATGTTCACTAGATTCACCAATATCACCAATGATCTTAAATCTCTGGGAGAAACTCATTCCCAGACTGATAAGGTAAAAAAGATCTTGAGATCTCTCACAACTGACTGGGAGAAAAAGACTACAGCTATTGAAGAAGCCCAAGATCTTTCCAAGCTTACTCTAGATGACTTAATAGGCAATCTTATGGCCTATGAAGTTCATATGAAAGAAAGAAGGGAAGAAGAACAACCTACACAGAAAAATCTTGCCTTTCCAACTCTCTCAGATGATGATGATTCAGAAAAAGATTCTGAAAATGCTCTTCTTACTCGAAGATTCCAACGCTTCATGAGAAAGGACAGGTTTTCCAAAAAGCTCAAAGAAAAGCAAGATAAAAAAGAAGAGACTATGTGCTATCAATGCAACAAGCCAGCTCACGTAAGACGTGAGTGTCCTCTCCTAAAAAGAAAATCCAAAATCGAGGAACCAAAGAAGAGGTTCTTCAAGAAAAAGGCTCTACATGCTCAATGGGATGATTCAGAACCATCCACCAGTGAAGAGTCAAGTGATGATGAAGCTGAAACTGCAAACATGTGCTTCATGGTAGAAGAAAGCTCTGTAAGTGAAACTTCTGACTTTTCTTTTGAAGAACTTTAAAATGTTTTTCAATAACTTTTTGAAGAATCCAGAAAAATAATTCTCAAAAACAAAGTTTTAAAATCCGAGAATTTAGAGCTTTCCCAGAAAAATGAAAAACTCAGTATTGAAAATTCTGAGTTGAAAAAAAAAAATTTTATGTTCACTTCTGAAATCACTTCTACTAGCTTCAAGACTAAAAATCTTCAAGTAGAAATTTCAGAATTAAAAACTAAAACTGAAAACCTTATGAAAACGGTTTTCAAGTTTACCAATGGAAAAGAGAACCTGGATAAACTTCTTTCCTCTCAAAAATTCTTTTTTTACAAGAATGGTATTAGTAACTCTCATTATAGTAAACCTTCTTGTACGAATCAAAATACCACTTTTGTCAAAGGTTCTATTGAACCTAAGCAGGAGTATTATAATTTCAATTCCATGCACTCCTCTAAGATTATAGATAAACCCAAATCAAAGTGAATATGGGTTCCAAAATCTAACAAAAAAGGACCTGATCGAGTACCAAAAAGAGTTTCTACTTGATCTATTGCAGGCATTGAAAAAGAAGAACAGATGGATATCAGACAGTGGATGTTCAAAACATATGACAGGACATCCAGATCTTTTTACTGTTCTTCATCATAAAGAAGGAGGAACCGTCACCTTTGGAGATAACAACAAAGGTTTGATAATTGGTATTGGCAATATTGGTAATATCGATAAACCTCTTATCAAAGACATTCTCCTTGTTAAAGGTTTAAAACACAATCTCTTAAGCATCAGTCAAATGTGTGACATAGGATATAATGTCAGTTTTAAACATGATGCATGTCTCATAGTGGACACAAACGAAAATATTGTTTTAAAAAGTATAAAGAAAAATAATGTATATGAATTATACTTAGATAATATTACTGAACATTGTCTCATAAGTAAATAATGACTCTCAAAATTTATGGCATATGAGAATGGGACATGTTAACTTTAAATATATCTCTTAAATGGCTAAAAATAACTTGGTTCGTGGGTTACCTAAAATACCATTTAAAAGAGACTATGTTTTATGATGCTTGTTAATTAGGAAAATTGTCAAAATCATCCTTCAAATCAAAGAATGTTGTGTCAAGTAAAAGACCTTTAGAGCTTTTCCACCTGGATCCTTTTTGTCCTTCTAGGGTAGCTTGTCTTAATCATAATAAATATGCTTTTGTCATTATTGATGATTACTCAAGATTCACTTGGGTAATATTTTTGAAAAACAAAAGTAATACGTTTTGTGAAATTGAAATTTTATGAAAAAATTACAATATGAAAAATCCTCTTCAATTGTTAAAATTCGTAGTGACCATGGAGGAGAATTTGATAATGATTTTTTTTAACTTGCATGGTATTTCACATAACTTTACCTTTCCTAGAGCTGCACCTCAAAATGGTGTAGTAGAAAGAAAGAATAGAACCCTTCAAAAATATGCTAGAACTATACTTCAACATAACAATCTTGCTAAATATTTTTGGATGAAGTTGTTAATACTGCATGCTATATTTCAAATAGAGTACTTATTAGACCTTTGTTGAATAAAGCTCCCTATGAATTATTCTATGACAGAACTCCAAGAATAGACTACTTTAAAGTCTTTGGGTGCAAATGCTTTATCCTGAACACAAAAGATAGCCTTGATAAATTTGATGATAAATCTGTTGAAGGCATATTTCTAGGATATTCAAGTCATAGTAAAACATACAGAGTTTTCAATAAGAGTACTAATACTATTGAAGAATCTATGCATGTCAGTTTTAATGAATCTATTGGTCAATCTGTTCATAATAAGACTAATGATGATGATCTTGAAAGTACAGATTTTCTTTTAGATAACACAGCTGAATCTAATGAAGATGATCATCAAAGAACATTTGCTGAAATCAGAGATCATCCTCAAAAGCAGATTTTGGGAGACCTGACCAAGGGGGATCAAACAAGAGCTCAGTTGGAACATATTGCAAATATGGCCTTCATTTCTCAACTTGAACCTAAAAAGATTGATGAAGCCATCATAGACGAGTTCTGGATGCTAGCAATGATTGAAGAACTAAACCAGTTCCAAAGAAATGATGTGTGGGATCTTGTACCAAAACCAAAAGATCATCAAATCATTGGGACAAGATGGATCTTTAGAAATAAGCTGGATGAATCAGGTAATGTTGTAAGAAACAAGGCAAGGCTAGTGGCTTAAGGATACAATCAGAAGGAAGGTATTGACTTTGATAAAACATTTACTCCTGTTGCTAGATTTGAATCTATAAGAATGTTTTTAGCATATGCAAGCTATATGGATTTTAAACTATATCAAATGAATGTTAAAAGTATTTTTCCAAATGGTTTTATAAATGCACAAGTTTATGTAAAACAACCTCCAGGTTTTAAAAATGAACAATTTTCTGATCATGTTTTTAAACTAAAATGTGCTTTATATAGATTAAAACAAGCACCTCGTGCGTGGTACGAAACTTAAAACTTTTCTATTTTACACTCGAACTAAACACATTCAAATTAGACACCACTTTTTAAGAGAACAAGTCTTAAACAACATAATTAAACTCGAATTCATACCCACTAATCAATAATTAGCAGACATCTTCACTAAACCTTTGAAACATGAAGACTTTACACGAATTAGAAGAGAATTAGGAATATGCAAACTAAGTGACTTATAATTAATCACATTTATTAAGACTAAAACTTCTTATGAGTTCTATTAAAATCTTATTTTTCTTCTTATCGATGTTTTTTTTTATATATGTATTTTTTTTTTAACTATTCAAAGTCAAACTATATTCACGTATACTCTAAACACTCATAAAAACACATTCATCATGACACATTCTTTATGTCTTTCAACTTGTCATCTTTCAAGTACACATCAATAATAACTCCTTGTCCTATTTTCTTTTCACTCATATCCATAAGAAAAATTAATATTAAGTAAAGCTATCATGACTCTGTTCACATCACTCATCTCATAACACCTTTTATCACTTTTGTCTTCTTGTGAAAACCTCTCTTACGATAAGCTATCCGAGATTCAACATGATATTGTGTTCCTCACTTATGTTATTTTTTCAAGTGATATATCCCTTTTCATGACTTCCTTTCCTCCTATTAAGACACTTCACTAAACTTTATGTTAAATAAATCGAGTGTTTATCCTTCTTATTTTCTTCACCACCTTTTTCAAAATCAAGCTGTCATATTTCACGTAAAATCTTACTACATCATCTGTTATATCATATCCTAAGTACAATTTATTATCATCCTTTCATCCTTCACACCTTTTATTAAAAATTATTCGAAAAACTTGTCCATTTTTTTTATTCGCATAAGTACTATTAGTACCATTTTTTTTTCTCTCTCTATCTCATACGAAGTGAGACTCCATCCGTGATCTTTGACCTCTTACAATTTATCTTTTTCAAAAACTATGTTCTTCAAGCAAAACATCAATTCCTATCAATCATAACTTTACTTTATATCATACATCAAGTGTTTGTTGTCCTTTATGACCACTCTTATCTCTCTACAAATTCGTATCACCCTTCTTTATGTCTACTTTTACTCCTTCCACGCATATCCATAAAAATACTTCTTATATAAGCAATTATTACTCTTCACTCATAAATATTTTTTGTCTCCTCATTTCATCTCTCGAATACATTTTTTTATTATATATTTTAGATTTTTTAATCCGACTCCTCCATGTCTATTCTTATTTTTTAATCTATCATTTATCAATTCTTATTTTTTTTTAAATATACTTTTGACTCTTTCTTTTTTTGTCTCATCATCTCTCTTACCACTAGTCAAAGTCAAAGTGTGCCCTTCTCATATTTACGTATACTCATAAAAATTACAAATATGAAAATACATTAATCATGAAACATTTTTTAAGTCATTCTTTTCTTTCAAAAATGTTATATCTTTCAAAGAACACATCACATGATCACCCTATGACCTATTTCCTTTCATGCCTATCCATAAAAACTATTTATATATTAAATAAGCAATCATGACATTTCTTTATCTCTTTCATCTCATATCACTCATTAATTATTTTTGTCCTCTTCTCTATCCATGTCTTATTTGAAAATCCATGTATGTCATCACTCTGTTCATACGCCCAACTTAAAATTTCTCATTATGTCTTTTCAGCTTGACTTTATCTCTATTCATCTCTCTCACATGAATTGAGCTCACTTCCTTCTTTACTCTGTCTCAAAACAATGGATCGCCCCATGTATTATTTGAAATCCATTTCTTGACTTGTTGTCTTCAACTTGCTTCAACCTGGTCTATAATATTAACTCTTCGACTCTGATCCCTCCTTTTTGTCAATGACAAAGGTGGAGAGAAAACCTACCTCTCCTATGTAGGAGAAAAACGTTTAACTCTTTAGCTCATACACATGAAGTATACACAAACTCTTTTATGTTAATTCTGGTGTTTTTTATGATTACTATTTCTATGCATTTTTTATTTATGATATCATATTTAAATCATCATAATATATATGGCTTAGTGACAGGGGGAGCATATATTGTCATCATCAAAAAGGGGGAGAATGTTGAGAAACTATGTTTTGATGATACATGATAAATATGATATGCTTTCATGATGCATATATATGATACATGATAAATACATGATATGCTTTCATGAGATATGATAAATATGATATGCTTTCATATGTGAAACTGAATATGTTATATTATGACTGGATATGATGTGCTATGTATTTAACGAGTATTTGATGCAAGGTTATTTCACTTAAGAAGAGTGAAGACAACTTGATCAAGTGCAACTATTTGATGCAATCATACTACTTTGAAGAAAAAGCTTGATGGGCCATACATTCATAAAGATTATCCAAGAAGATCGGCTTCCTCAAGATGAAGATTTTTTTCTTCTTTAGAGTCATATGTAGCAGAACCTTCAGAAGCATGCATATTTCATATTAGACTATATGCTTTGAAATCATACAAGTCATTTATTTACAAAAAGTTAAGCTTTCATAAAAGGATACGTTATGTATATTGTAGCATTTCAAAAACACCTTTTTGAAACAAATCATTGTACTTCCTACAAGCATTTATGAAAAAGACATTTTGACAAGATATAATAGCTCATGATTTCAAAAGCATTAATTGTACTTTCTTACAAGCATTTATGAAAAAATCATTTTGACAAGATATAATAGCTCATGATTTCAAAAGCATTAATTGTACTTTCTTACAAGCATTTATGAAAAAGTCATTTTGACAAGATATAATAGCTCATGATTTCAAAAGCATTAATTGTACCTTCTAACATACATTTATGAAAAAGACAACTTGAAAAGATATAAAAGCTAATGATTTCAAATATGAAAGAAAAAGACAAAATGAATTAGTTCATAATACACAAACATTTACGTAAGAAATTTTTGTTCATAATACATAAGCATCTATATAAGAAAAGACAAAATGTGAAAAGATGTATTGGTTCATAATACATAAGCATTTATGAAGAAAAGACAAAATGTGAAAAGATGTATTGGTTCATAATACATAAGCATTTATGTAAGAAAAGACAAAATGTGAAAAGATGTATTGGTTCATAATACATAAGCATTTATGTAAGAAAAGACAAAATGCATTAGTTCATAATACACAAATATTTACGTAAGAAATTTTGGTTCATAATACATAAACATTTATATAAGAAAAGACAAGTTATGAAAAGATAATACACAAACATTTATTTGAGAAATGACTATTTGTAAAATAAGTATTACTCAAGCATTTAGTGTACTTCACAACCATTTATCTTGAATTGACAAATTGAGAAAACAAATATTATTTTATATACAAGACAACTGTGTTTGAAAAAGACTTTATTTATTTATAAATAAAACCCACACTCAAGAATGTCGACTTACTTAAAGTCATCATTCTTTCTGTAAGCATTAAATGCCACTTCAAAAAGCATTTGAGAAATGACTATTTATTTATAAATAAAACCCACACTCAAGAATGTCGACTTACTTAAAGTCATCATTCCTTCTGTAAACATTAAATGCTATTCCAAAAAGCTTTTAAGAAATGACCATTTATAAATAAAGTACTCAACAAACATTTATCACACTTACATACATTTATTATAAGTGACGACTTGTAAGAAAAATATTAATATACTAATATTCATTAAATTGAGTAAAGACAAAATTACATGATAGAATATATTCCAACGTTCAATGTACTACAAACCATTAAATTGAGTAAAGACAAAACTACATGATAAACTACACTTCAACGTTCAAAAATACTACAGAACATTTATTATGAGAAAAGACCTAATACAAAGAATAACTCATTTAAAATACACCAACGAATAGTGTACTCCAAAAATGTTTCGTATGGAAAGAAGACTTTTTTAAAAAGCAATATAGTACACTTATCTTTTTCACACTAAGTTGTTTTTGAAATGACCTGACTTCTCATATCCCAAAAGGACAATCATTTCAAAAAGACGACGACTAGTTTTCTAAAGACTATATATATACAAACACAACAGTGTGAAAAGACAAGCAAGCTTTCAACGAGAAAAATTCCTGCTCGACACTCTGAGAAAAGAGCTTAGAAAAAGAAAGAGAAAAAGTCAAGAAAAGCTCTCAGAAAAATACAAGAGTGTGTAAGAAAAGAAAAAGATCATTCTGAGAATCTTCATACGTGCATTCATACTTTGCATATCATTCTGAAGGTTCTATAGGAAAGTGTTGTAACTTTCTGATTTCTGATTGTATCCCTTCTCTGTTGAGAGAAGTAGACCTCTGTGAAAGAGGGTGTTTTCCTTCTCTATTAAGAGAAGTAGACCTCTGAGGAAGAGGGTGTTTTCCCTTCTCTGTTGAGAGAAGTAGACCTCTGAGGAAGAGGGTGTTTCCCTTCTCTGTTGAGAGAAGTAGACCTCTGAGGAAGAGGGTGTTTCCCTTCTCTGTTGAGAGAAGTAGACCTCTAAGGAAGAGGGTGTTGTACTATTTATCCGGTGACTCGGATGTTATAGTGGAAGGCTCAAGTGTTTTACTTGGGGACTGGATGTAGGTCAGTAACTCAGTCGAACCAGTATAAATCCTGTGTTTATTGTGTTGTGCCTTATTGCCTTATTTTTTATTTTATCGATCTGCATCGTATTTCACTATTCACCCCCCCTCTAGTGGAATTTCATTTGGTATCAGAGCAGGTTCTGCTGGTTTCGACATAACAAGTCTTCCGGCACAAAAATGGCATCAACCTCTTATGCTCGTGATATCGAAGGTCAACACTCATCTCGCCCTCCTTTTTTTAATGGCACTAACTATGGCTACTGGAAATGTAGAATGATCATATTTCTCAAGTCTGTAGATTTTGCTGTATGGAATATCGTAGAATATCCATATTCTTCTCCTACATCAGACTACTCTTCATGGACTGATGAAGAAAGAAAAATGGCAAACTTAAATGCAAAAGCCATGAATGCTTTATACTGTGCCATAGACCAAAATGAATTTAACAGAATATCCATCTGTGATTCTGCTCATGATATTTGGCATTCTCTAGAAGTTATTCATGAGGGAACAAACAGAGTAAAAGAAGCTAAGATCTCATCATTGGTTCGAAAATACGAACTTTTCAAGATGATCAAAGATGAAACCATTACTGAAATGTTCACTAGATTCACCAATATCACCAATGATCTTAAATCTCTGGGAGAAACTCATTCCCAGACTGATAAGGTAAAAAAGATCTTGAGATCTCTCACAACTGACTGGGAGAAAAAGACTACAGCTATTGAAGAAGCCCAAGATCTTTCCAAGCTTACTCTAGATGACTTAATAGGCAATCTTATGGCCTATGAAGTTCATATGAAAGAAAGAAGGGAAGAAGAACAACCTACACAGAAAAATCTTGCCTTTCCAACTCTCTCAGATGATGATGATTCAGAAAAAGATTCTGAAAATGCTCGTCTTACTCGAAGATTCCAACGCTTCATGAGAAAGGACAGGTTTTCCAAAAAGCTCAAAGAAAAGCAAGATAAAAAAGAAGAGACTATGTGCTATCAATGCAACAAGCCAGCTCACGTAAGACGTGACTGTCCTCTCCTAAAAAGAAAATCCAAAATCGAGGAACCAAAGAAGAGGTTCTTCAAGAAAAAGGCTCTACATGCTCAATGGGATGATTCAGAACCATCCACCAGTGAAGAGTCAAGTGATGATGAAGCTGAAACTGCAAACATGTGCTTCATGGTAGAAGAAAGCTCTGTAAGTGAAACTTCTGACTTTTCTTTTGAAGAACTTTAAAATGCTTTTCAATAACTTTTTGAAGAATCCAGAAAAATAATTCTCAAAAACAAAGTTTTAAAATCCGAGAATTTCGAGCTTTCCCAGAAAAATGAAAAACTCAGTATTGAAAATTCTGAGTTGAAAAAAAAAAATTTTATGTTCACTTCTGAAATCACTTCTACTAGCTTCAAGACTAAAAATCTTCAAGTAGAAATTTCAGAATTAAAAACTAAAACTGAAAACCTTATGAAAACGGTTTTCAAGTTTACCAAAGGAAAAGAGAACCTGGACAAACTTCTTTCCTCTCAAAAATTCTTTTTTTACAAGAATGGTATTAGTAACTCTCATTATAGTAAACCTTCTTGTACGAATCAAAATACCACTTTTGTCAAAGGTTCTATTGAACCTAAGGAGGAGTATTATAATTTCAATTCCATGCACTCCTCTAAGATTATAGATAAACCCAAATCAAAGTGAATATGGGTTCCAAAATCTAACAAAAAAGGACCTGATCGAGTACCAAAAAGAGTTTCTACTTGATCTATTGCAGGCATTGAAAAAGAAGAACAGATGGATATCAGACAGTGGATGTTCAAAACATATGACAGGACATCCAGATCTTTTTACTGTTCTTCATCATAAAGAAGGAGGAACCGTCACCTTTGGAGATAACAACAAAGGTTTGATAATTGGTATTGGCAATATTGGTAATATCGATAAACCTCTTATCAAAGACGTTCTCCTTGTTAAAGGTTTAAAACACAATCTCTTAAGCATCAGTCAAATGTGTGACATAGGATATAATGTCAGTTTTAAACATGATGCATGTCTCATAGTGGACACAAACGAAAATATTGTTTTAAAAAGTATAAAGAAAAATAATGTATATGAATTATACTTAGATAATATTACTGAACATTGTCTCATAAGTAAATAATGACTCTCAAAATTTATGGCATATGAGAATGGGACATGTTAACTTTAAATATATCTCTTAAATGGCTAAAAATAACTTGGTTCGTGGGTTACCTAAAATACCATTTAAAAGAGACTATGTTTTATGATGCTTGTTAATTAGGAAAATTGTCAAAATCATCCTTCAAATCAAAGAATGTTGTGTCAAGTAAAAGACCTTTAGAGCTTTTCCACCTGGATCTTTTTTGTCCTTCTAGGGTAGCTTGTCTTAATCATAATAAATATGCTTTTGTCATTATTGATGATTACTCAAGATTCACTTGGGTAATATTTTTGAAAAACAAAAGTAATACGTTTTGTGAAATTGAAATTTTATGAAAAAATTACAATATGAAAAATCATCTTCAATTGTTAAAATTCGTTGTGACCATGGAGGAGAATTTGATAATGATTTTTTTTAACTTGCATGGTATTTCACATAACTTTGCCTTTCCTAGAGCTGCACCTCAAAATGGTGTAGTAGAAAGAAAGAATAGAACCCTTCAAGAATATGCTAGAACTATACTTCAACATAACAATCTTGCTAAATATTTTTGGATGAAGTTGTTAATACTGCATGCTATATTTCAAATAGAGTACTTATTAGACCTTTGTTGAATAAAGCTCCCTATGAATTATTCTATGACAGAACTCCAAGAATAGACTACTTTAAAGTCTTTGGGTGCAAATGCTTTATCCTGAACACAAAAGATAGCCTTGATAAATTTGATGATAAATCTGTTGAAGGCATATTTCTAGGATATTCAAGTCATAGTAAAACATACAGAGTTTTCAATAAGAGTACTAATACTATTGAAGAATCTATGCATGTCAGTTTTAATGAATCTATTGGTCAATCTGTTCATAATAAGACTAATGATGATGATCTTGAAAGTACAGATTTTCTTTTAGATAACACAGCTGAATCTAATGAAGATGATCATCAAAGAACATTTGCTGAAATCAGAGATCATCCTCAAAAGCAGATTTTGGGAGACCTGACCAAGGGGGATCAAACAAGAGCTCAGTTGGAACATATTGCAAATATGGCCTTCATTTCTCAACTTGAACCTAAAAAGATTGATGAAGCCATCATAGACGAGTTCTGGATGCTAGCAATGACTGAAGAACTAAACCAGTTCCAAAGAAATGATGTGTGGGATCTTGTACCAAAACCAAAAGATCATCAAATCATTGGGACAAGATGGATCTTTAGAAATAAGCTGGATGAATCATGTAATGTTGTAAGAAACAAGGCAAGGCTAGTGGCTTAAGGATACAATCAGAAGGAAGGTATTGACTTTGATAAAACATTTACTCCTGTTGCTAGATTTGAATCTATAAGAATGTTTTTAGCATATGCAAGCTATATGGATTCTAAACTATATCAAATGAATGTTAAAAGTATTTTTCTAAATGGTTTTATAAATGCACAAGTTTATGTAAAACAACCTCCAGGTTTTAAAAATGAACAATTTTCTGATCATGTTTTTAAACTAAAATGTGCTTTATATAGATTAAAACAAGCACCTCGTGCGTGGTACGAAACTTAAAACTTTTCTATTTTACACTCGAACTAAACACATTCAAATTAGACACCACTTTTTAAGAGAACAAGTCTTAAACAACATAATTAAACTCGAATTCATACCCACTAATCAATAATTAGCAGACATCTTCACTAAACCTTTGAAACATGAAGACTTTACACGAATTAGAAGAGAATTAGGAATATGCAAACTAAGTGACTTATAATTAATCACATTTATTAATACTAAAACTTCTTATGAGTTCTATTAAAATCTTATTTTTCTTCTTATCGATGTTTTTTTTTATATATGTATTTTTTTTTTAACTATTCAAAGTCAAACTATATTCACGTATACACTAAACACTCATAAAAACACATTCATCATGACACATTCTTTATGTCTTTCAACTTGTCATCTTTCAAGTACACATCAATAATAACTCCTTGTCCTATTTTCTTTTCACTCATATCCATAAGAAAAATTAATATTAAGTAAAGCTATCATGACTCTGTTCACATCACTCATCTCATAACACCTTTTATCACTTTTGTCTTCTTGTGAAAACCTCTCTTACGATAAGCTATCCGAGATTCAACATGATATTGTGTTCCTCACTTATGTTATTTTTTCAAGTGATATATCCCTTTTCATGACTTCCTTTCCTCCTATTAAGACACTTCACTAAACTTTATGTTAAATAAATCGAGTGTTTATCCTTCTTATTTTCTTCACCACCTTTTTCAAAATCAAGCTGTCATATTTCACGTAAAATCTTACTACATCATCTGTTATATCATATCCTAAGTACAATTTATTATCATCCTTTCATCCTTCACACCTTTTATTAAAAATTATTCGAAAAACTTGTCCATTTTTTTTATTCGCATAAGTACTATTAGTACCATTTTTTTTTCTCTCTCTATCTCATACGAAGTGAGACTCCATCCGTGATCTTTGACCTCTTACAATTTATCTTTTTCAAAAACTATGTTCTTCAAGCAAAACATCAATTCCTATCAATCATAACTTTACTTTATATCATACATCAAGTGTTTGTTGTCCTTTATGACCACTCTTATCTCTCTACAAATTCGTATCACCCTTCTTTATGTCTACTTTTACTCCTTCCACGCATATCCATAAAAATACTTCTTATATAAGCAATTATTACTCTTCACTCATAAATATTTTTTGTCTCCTCATTTCATCTCTCGAATACATTTTTTTATTATATATTTTAGATTTTTTAATCCGACTCCTCCATGTCTATTCTTATTTTTTAATCTATCATTTATCAATTCTTATTTTTTTTTTAAATATACTTTTGACTCTTTCTTTTTTTGTCTCATCATCTCTCTTACCACTAGTCCAAGTCAAAGTGTGCCCTTCTCATATTTACGTATACTCATAAAAATTACAAATATGAAAATACATTAATCATGAAACATTTTTTAAGTCATTCTTTTCTTTCAAAAATGTTATATCTTTCAAAGAACACATCACATGATCACCCTATGACCTATTTCCTTTCATGCCTATCCATAAAAACTATTTATATATTAAATAAGCAATCATGACATTTCTTTATCTCTTTCATCTCATATCACTCATTAATTATTTTTGTCCTCTTCTCTATCCATGTCTTATTTGAAAATCCATGTATGTCATCACTCTGTTCATACGCCCAACTTAAAATTTCTCATTATGTCTTTTCAGCTTGACTTTATCTCTATTCATCTCTCTCACATGAATTGAGCTCACTTCCTTCTTTACTCTGTCTCAAAACAATGGATCGCCCCATGTATTATTTGAAATCCATTTCTTGACTTGTTGTCTTCAACTTGCTTCAACCTGGTCTATAATATTAACTCTTCGACTCTGATCCCTCCTTTTTGTCAATGACAAAGGTGGAGAGAAAACCTACCTCTCCTATGTAGGAGAAAAACGTTTAACTCTTTAGCTCATACACATGAAGTATACACAAACTTTTTTATGTTAATTCTGGTGTTTTTTATGATTACTATTTCTATGCATTTTTTATTTATGATATCATATTTAAATCATCATAATATATATGGCTTAGTGACAGGGGGAGCATATATTGTCATCATCAAAAAGGGGGAGAATGTTGAGAAACTATGTTTTGATGATACATGATAAATATGATATGCTTTCATGATGCATATATATGATACATGATAAATACATGATATGCTTTCATGAGATATGATAAATATGATATGCTTTCATATGTGAAACTGAATATGTTATATTATGACTGGATATGATGTGCTATGTATTTAACGAGTATTTGATGCAAGGTTATTTCACTTAAGAAGAGTGAAGACAACTTGATCAAGTGCAACTATTTGATGCAATCATACTACTTTGAAGAAAAAGCTTGATGGGCCATACATTCATAAAGATTATCCAAGAAGATCGGCTTCCTCAAGATGAAGATTTTTTTCTTCTTTAGAGTCATATGTAGCAGAACCTTCAGAAGCATGCATATTTCATATTAGACTATATGCTTTGAAATCATACAAGTCATTTATTTACAAAAAGTTAAGCTTTCATAAAAGGATACGTTATGTATATTGTAGCATTTCAAAAACACCTTTTTGAAACAAATCATTGTACTTCCTACAAGCATTTATGAAAAAGACATTTTGACAAGATATAATAGCTCATGATTTCAAAAGCATTAATTGTACTTTCTTACAAGCATTTATGAAAAAGTCATTTTGACAAGATATAATAGCTCATGATTTCAAAAGCATTAATTGTACTTTCTTACAAGCATTTATGAAAAAGTCATTTTGACAAGATATAATAGCTCATGATTTCAAAAGCATTAATTGTACCTTCTAACATGCATTTATGAAAAAGACAACTTGAAAAGATATAAAAGCTAATGATTTCAAATATGAAAGAAAAAGACAAAATGAATTAGTTCATAATACACAAACATTTACGTAAGAAATTTTTGTTCATAATACATAAGCATCTATATAAGAAAAGACAAAATGTGAAAAGATGTATTGGTTCATAATACATAAGCATTTATGAAGAAAAGACAAAATGTGAAAAGATGTATTGGTTCATAATACATAAGCATTTATGTAAGAAAAGACAAAATGTGAAAAGATGTATTGGTTCATAATACATAAGCATTTATGTAAGAAAAGACAAAATGCATTAGTTCATAATACACAAATATTTACGTAAGAAATTTTGGTTCATAATACATAAACATTTATATAAGAAAAGACAAGTTATGAAAAGATAATACACAAACATTTATTTGAGAAATGACTATTTGTAAAATAAGTATTACTCAAGCATTTAGTGTACTTCACAACCATTTATCTTGAATTGACAAATTGAGAAAACAAATATTATTTTATATACAAGACAACTGTGTTTGAAAAAGACTTTATTTATTTATAAATAAAACCCACACTCAAGAATGTCGACTTACTTAAAGTCATCATTCTTTCTGTAAGCATTAAATGCCACTTCAAAAAGCATTTGAGAAATGACTATTTATTTATAAATAAAACCCACACTCAAGAATGTCGACTTACTTAAAGTCATCATTCCTTCTGTAAACATTAAATGCTATTCCAAAAAGCTTTTAAGAAATGACCATTTATAAATAAAGTACTCAACAAACATTTATCACACTTACATACATTTATTATAAGTGACGACTTGTAAGAAAAATATTAATATACTAATATTCATTAAATTGAGTAAAGACAAAATTACATGATAGAATATATTCCAACGTTCAATGTACTACAAACCATTAAATTGAGTAAAGACAAAACTACATGATAAACTACACTTCAACGTTCAAAAATACTACAGAACATTTATTATGAGAAAAGACCTAATACAAAGAATAACTCATTTAAAATACACCAACGAATAGTGTACTCCAAAAATGTTTCGTATGGAAAGAAGACTTTTTTAAAAAGCAATATAGTACACTTATCTTTTTCACACTAAGTTGTTTTTGAAATGACCTGACTTCTCATATCCCAAAAGGACAATCATTTCAAAAAGACGACGACTAGTTTTCTAAAGACTATATATATACAAACACAACAGTGTGAAAAGACAAGCAAGCTTTCAACGAGAAAAATTCCTGCTCGACACTCTGAGAAAAGAGCTTAGAAAAAGAAAGAGAAAAAGTCAAGAAAAGCTCTCAGAAAAATACAAGAGTGTGTAAGAAAAGAAAAAGATCATTCTGAGAATCTTCATATGTGCATTCATACTTTGCATATCATTCTGAAGGTTCTATAGGAAAGTGTTGTAACTTTCTGATTTCTGATTGTATCCCTTCTCTGTTGAGAGAAGTAGACCTCTGTGAAAGAGGGTGTTTTCCTTCTCTATTGAGAGAAGTAGACCTCTGAGGAAGAGGGTGTTTTCCCTTCTCTGTTGAGAGAAGTAGACCTCTGAGGAAGAGGGTGTTTCCCTTCTCTGTTGAGAGAAGTAGACCTCTGAGGAAGAGGGTGTTGTACTATTTATCCGGTGACTCGGATGTTATAGTGGAAGGCTCAAGTGTTTTACTTGGGGACTGGATGTAGGTCAGTAACTCAGTCGAACCAGTATAAATCCTGTGTTTATTGTGTTGTGCCTTATTGCCTTATTTTTTATTTTATCGATCTGCATCGTATTTCACTATTCACCCCCCCTCTAGTGGAATTTCATTTGGTATCAGAGCAGGTTCTGCTGGTTTCGACATAACAAGTCTTCCGGCACAAAAATGGCATCAACCTCTTATGCTCGTGATATCGAAGGTCAACACTCATCTCGCCCTCCTTTTTTTAATGACACTAACTATGGCTACTGGAAATGTAGAATGATCATATTTCTCAAGTCTGTAGATTTTGCTGTATGGAATATCGTAGAATATCCATATTCTTCTCCTACATCAGACTACTCTTCATGGACTGATGAAGAAAGAAAAATGGCAAACTTAAATGCAAAAGCCATGAATGCTTTATACTGTGCCATAGACCAAAATGAATTTAACAGAATATCCATCTGTGATTCTGCTCATGATATTTGGCATTCTCTGGAAGTTATTCATGAGGGAACAAACAGAGTAAAAGAAGCTAAGATCTCATCATTGGTTCGAAAATACGAACTTTTCAAGATGATCAAAGATGAAACCATTACTGAAATGTTCACTAGATTCACCAATATCACCAATGATCTTAAATCTCTGGGAGAAACTCATTCCCAGACTGATAAGGTAAAAAAGATCTTGAGATCTCTCACAACTGACTGGGAGAAAAAGACTACAGCTATTGAAGAAGCCCAAGATCTTTCCAAGCTTACTCTAGATGACTTAATAGGCAATCTTATGGCCTATGAAGTTCATATGAAAGAAAGAAGGGAAGAAGAACAACCTACACAGAAAAATCTTGCCTTTCCAACTCTCTCAGATGATGATGATTCAGAAAAAGATTCTGAAAATGCTCTTCTTACTCAAAGATTCCAACGCTTCATGAGAAAGGACAGGTTTTCCAAAAAGCTCAAAGAAAAGCAAGATAAAAAAGAAGAGACTATGTGCTATCAATGCAACAAGCCAGCTCACGTAAGACGTGACTGTCCTCTCCTAAAAAGAAAATCCAAAATCGAGGAACCAAAGAAGAGGTTCTTCAAGAAAAAGGCTCTACATGCTCAATGGGATGATTCAGAACCATCCACCAGTGAAGAGTCAAGTGATGATGAAGCTGAAACTGCAAAGATGTGCTTCATGGTAGAAGAAAGCTCTGTAAGTGAAACTTCTGACTTTTCTTTTGAAGAACTTTAAAATGCTTTTCAATAACTTTTTGAAGAATCCAGAAAAATAATTCTCAAAAACAAAGTTTTAAAATCCGAGAATTTAGAGCTTTCCCAGAAAAATGAAAAACTCAGTTTTGAAAATTCTGAGTTGAAAAAAAAAAAATTTATGTTCACTTCTGAAATCACTTCTACTAGCTTCAAGACTAAAAATCTTCAAGTAGAAATTTCAGAATTAAAAACTAAAACTGAAAACCTTATGAAAACGGTTTTCAAGTTTACCAAAGGAAAAGAGAACCTGGACAAACTTCTTTCCTCTCAAAAATTCTTTTTTTACAAGAATGGTATTAGTAACTCTCATTATAGTAAACCTTCTTGTACGAATCAAAATACCACTTTTGTCAAAGGTTCTATTGAACCTAAGCAGGAGTATTATAATTTCAATTCCATGCACTCCTCTAAGATTATAGATAAACCCAAATCAAAGTGAATATGGGTTCCAAAATCTAACAAAAAAGGACCTGATCGAGTACCAAAAAGAGTTTCTACTTGATCTATTGCAGGCATTGAAAAAGAAGAACAGATGGATATCAGACAGTGGATGTTCAAAACATATGACAGGACATCCAGATCTTTTTACTGTTCTTCATCATAAAGAAGGAGGAACCGTCACCTTTGGAGATAACAACAAAGGTTTGATAATTGGTATTGGCAATATTGGTAATATCGATAAACCTCTTATCAAAGACGTTCTCCTTGTTAAAGGTTTAAAACACAATCTCTTAAGCATCAGTCAAATGTGTGACATAGGATATAATGTCAGTTTTAAACATGATGCATGTCTCATAGTGGACACAAACGAAAATATTGTTTTAAAAAGTATAAAGAAAAATAATGTATATGAATTATACTTAGATAATATTACTGAACATTGTCTCATAAGTAAATAATGACTCTCAAAATTTATGGCATATGAGAATGGGACATGTTAACTTTAAATATATCTCTTAAATGGCTAAAAATAACTTGGTTCGTGGGTTACCTAAAATACCATTTAAAAGAGACTATGTTTTATGATGCTTGTTAATTAGGAAAATTGTCAAAATCATCCTTCAAATCAAAGAATGTTGTGTCAAGTAAAAGACCTTTAGAGCTTTTCCACCTGGATCCTTTTTGTCCTTCTAGGGTAGCTTGTCTTAATCATAATAAATATGCTTTTGTCATTATTGATGATTACTCAAGATTCACTTGGGTAATATTTTTGAAAAACAAAAGTAATACGTTTTGTGAAATTGAAATTTTATGAAAAAATTACAATATGAAAAATCATCTTCAATTGTTAAAATTCGTAGTGACCATGGAGGAGAATTTGATAATGATTTTTTTTAACTTGCATGGTATTTCACATAACTTTGCCTTTCCTAGAGCTGCACCTCAAAATGGTGTAGTAGAAAGAAAGAATAGAACCCTTCAAGAATATGCTAGAACTATACTTCAACATAACAATCTTGCTAAATATTTTTGGATGAAGTTGTTAATACTGCATGCTATATTTCAAATAGAGTACTTATTAGACCTTTGTTGAATAAAGCTCCCTATGAATTATTCTATGACAGAACTCCAAGAATAGACTACTTTAAAGTCTTTGGGTGCAAATGCTTTATCCTGAACACAAAAGATAGCCTTGATAAATTTGATGATAAATCTGTTGAAGGCATATTTCTAGGATATTCAAGTCATAGTAAAACATACAGAGTTTTCAATAAGAGTACTAATACTATTGAAGAATCTATGCATGTCAGTTTTAATGAATCTATTGGTCAATCTGTTCATAATAAGACTAATGATGATGATCTTGAAAGTACAGATTTTCTTTTAGATAACACAGCTGAATCTAATGAAGATGATCATCAAAGAACATTTGCTGAAATCAGAGATCATCCTCAAAAGCAGATTTTGGGAGACCTGACCAAGGGGGATCAAACAAGAGCTCAGTTGGAACATATTGCAAATATGGCCTTCATTTCTCAACTTGAACCTAAAAAGATTGATGAAGCCATCATAGACGAGTTCTGGATGCTAGCAATGATTGAAGAACTAAACCAGTTCCAAAGAAATGATGTGTGGGATCTTGTACCAAAACCAAAAGATCATCAAATCATTGGGACAAGATGGATCTTTAGAAATAAGCTGGATGAATCAGGTAATGTTGTAAGAAACAAGGCAAGGCTAGTGGCTTAAGGATACAATCAGAAGGAAGGTATTGACTTTGATAAAACATTTACTCCTGTTGCTAGATTTGAATCTATAAGAATGTTTTTAGCATATGCAAGCTATATGGATTTTAAACTATATCAAATGAATGTTAAAAGTATTTTTCCAAATGGTTTTATAAATGCACAAGTTTATGTAAAACAACCTCCAGGTTTTAAAAATGAACAATTTTCTGATCATGTTTTTAAACTAAAATGTGCTTTATATAGATTAAAACAAGCACCTCGTGCGTGGTACGAAACTTAAAACTTTTCTATTTTACACTCGAACTAAACACATTCAAATTAGACACCACTTTTTAAGAGAACAAGTCTTAAACAACATAATTAAACTCGAATTCATACCCACTAATCAATAATTAGCAGACATCTTCACTAAACCTTTGAAACATGAAGACTTTACACGAATTAGAAGAGAATTAGGAATATGCAAACTAAGTGACTTATAATTAATCACATTTATTAAGACTAAAACTTCTTATGAGTTCTATTAAAATCTTATTTTTCTTCTTATCGATGTTTTTTTTTATATATGTATTTTTTTTTTAACTATTCAAAGTCAAACTATATTCACGTATACTCTAAACACTCATAAAAACACATTCATCATGACACATTCTTTATGTCTTTCAACTTGTCATCTTTCAAGTACACATCAATAATAACTCCTTGTCCTATTTTCTTTTCACTCATATCCATAAGAAAAATTAATATTAAGTAAAGCTATCATGACTCTGTTCACATCACTCATCTCATAACACCTTTTATCACTTTTGTCTTCTTGTGAAAACCTCTCTTACGATAAGCTATCCGAGATTCAACATGATATTGTGTTCCTCACTTATGTTATTTTTTCAAGTGATATATCCCTTTTCATGACTTCCTTTCCTCCTATTAAGACACTTCACTAAACTTTATGTTAAATAAATCGAGTGTTTATCCTTCTTATTTTCTTCACCACCTTTTTCAAAATCAAGCTGTCATATTTCACGTAAAATCTTACTACATCATCTGTTATATCATATCCTAAGTACAATTTATTATCATCCTTTCATCCTTCACACCTTTTATTAAAAATTATTCGAAAAACTTGTCCATTTTTTTTATTCGCATAAGTACTATTAGTACCATTTTTTTTTCTCTCTCTATCTCATACGAAGTGAGACTCCATCCGTGATCTTTGACCTCTTACAATTTATCTTTTTCAAAAACTATGTTCTTCAAGCAAAACATCAATTCCTATCAATCATAACTTTACTTTATATCATACATCAAGTGTTTGTTGTCCTTTATGACCACTCTTATCTCTCTACAAATTTGTATCACCCTTCTTTATGTCTACTTTTACTCCTTCCACGCATATCCATAAAAATACTTCTTATATAAGCAATTATTACTCTTCACTCATAAATATTTTTTGTCTCCTCATTTCATCTCTCGAATACATTTTTTTATTATATATTTTAGATTTTTTAATCCGACTCCTCCATGTCTATTCTTATTTTTTAATCTATCATTTATCAATTCTTATTTTTTTTTTAAATATACTTTTGACTCTTTCTTTTTTTGTCTCATCATCTCTCTTACCACTAGTCCAAGTCAAAGTGTGCCCTTCTCATATTTACGTATACTCATAAAAATTACAAATATGAAAATACATTAATCATGAAACATTTTTTAAGTCATTCTTTTCTTTCAAAAATGTTATATCTTTCAAAGAACACATCACATGATCACCCTATGACCTATTTCCTTTCATGCCTATCCATAAAAACTATTTATATATTAAATAAGCAATCATGACATTTCTTTATCTCTTTCATCTCATATCACTCATTAATTATTTTTGTCCTCTTCTCTATCCATGTCTTATTTGAAAATCCATGTATGTCATCACTCTGTTCATACGCCCAACTTAAAATTTCTCATTATGTCTTTTCAGCTTGACTTTATCTCTATTCATCTCTCTCACATGAATTGAGCTCACTTCCTTCTTTACTCTGTCTCAAAACAATGGATCGCCCCATGTATTATTTGAAATCCATTTCTTGACTTGTTGTCTTCAACTTGCTTCAACCTGGTCTATAATATTAACTCTTCGACTCTGATCCCTCCTTTTTGTCAATGACAAAGGTGGAGAGAAAACCTACCTCTCCTATGTAGGAGAAAAACGTTTAACTCTTTAGCTCATACACATGAAGTATACACAAACTCTTTTATGTTAATTCTGGTGTTTTTTATGATTACTATTTCTATGCATTTTTTATTTATGATATCATATTTAAATCATCATAATATATATGGCTTAGTGACAGGGGGAGCATATATTGTCATCATCAAAAAGGGGGAGAATGTTGAGAAACTATGTTTTGATGATACATGATAAATATGATATGCTTTCATGATGCATATATATGATACATGATAAATACATGATATGCTTTCATGAGATATGATAAATATGATATGCTTTCATATGTGAAACTGAATATGTTATATTATGACTGGATATGATGTGCTATGTATTTAACGAGTATTTGATGCAAGGTTATTTCACTTAAGAAGAGTGAAGACAACTTGATCAAGTGCAACTATTTGATGCAATCATACTACTTTGAAGAAAAAGCTTGATGGGCCATACATTCATAAAGATTATCCAAGAAGATCGGCTTCCTCAAGATGAAGATTTTTTTCTTCTTTAGAGTCATATGTAACAGAACCTTCAGAAGCATGCATATTTCATATTAGACTATATGCTTTGAAATCATACAAGTCATTTATTTACAAAAAGTTAAGCTTTCATAAAAGGATACGTTATGTATATTGTAGCATTTCAAAAACACCTTTTTGAAACAAATCATTGTACTTCCTACAAGCATTTATGAAAAAGACATTTTGACAAGATATAATAGCTCATGATTTCAAAAGCATTAATTGTACTTTCTTACAAGCATTTATGAAAAAGTCATTTTGACAAGATATAATAGCTCATGATTTCAAAAGCATTAATTGTACTTTCTTACAAGCATTTATGAAAAAGTCATTTTGACAAGATATAATAGCTCATGATTTCAAAAGCATTAATTGTACCTTCTAACATGCATTTATGAAAAAGACAACTTGAAAAGATATAAAAGCTAATGATTTCAAATATGAAAGAAAAAGACAAAATGAATTAGTTCATAATACACAAACATTTATGTAAAAAAAATTTGTTCATAATACATAAGCATCTATATAAGAAAAGACAAAATGTGAAAATATGTATTGGTTCATAATACATAAGCATTTATGAAGAAAAGACAAAATGTGAAAAGATGTATTGGTTCATAATACATAAGCATTTATGTAAGAAAAGACAAAATGTGAAAAGATGTATTGGTTCATAATACATAAGCATTTATGTAAGAAAAGACAATGTATTAGTTCATAATACACAAATATTTACGTAAGAAATTTTGGTTCATAATACATAAACATTTATATAAGAAAAGACAAGTTATGAAAAAACAATACACAAACATTTATTTGAGAAATGACTATTTGTAATATAAGTATTACTCAAGCATTTAGTGTACTTCAGAACCATTTATCTTGAATTGACAAATTGAGAAAACAAATATTATTTTATATACAAGACAACGGTGTTTGAAAAAGACTTTATTTATTTATAAATAAAACCCACACTAAAGAATGTCGACTTACTTAAAGTCATCATTCTTTCTGTAAGCATTAAATGCCACTTCAAAAAGCATTTGAGAAATGACTATTTATTTATAAATAAAACCCACACTCAAGAATGTCGACTTACTTAAAGTCATCATTCCTTCTGTAAACATTAAATGCTATTCTAAAAAGCTTTTAAGAAATGACCATTTATAAATAAAGTACTCAACAAACATTTATCACACTTACATACATTTATTATAAGTGACGACTTGTAAGAAAAATATTAATATACTAATATTCATTAAATTGAGTAAAGACAAAATTACATGATAGAATATATTCCAACGTTCAATGTACTACAAACCATTAAATTGAGTAAAGACAAAACTACATGATAAACTACACTTCAACGTTCAAAAATACTACAGAACATTTATTATGAGAAAAGACCTAATACAAAGAATAACTCATTTAAAATACACCAACGAATAGTGTACTCCAAAAATGTTTCGTATGGAAAGAAGACTTTTTGAAAAAGCAATATAGTACACTTATCTTTTTCACACTAAGTTGTTTTTGAAATGACCTGACTTCTCATATCCCAAAAGGACAATCATTTCAAAAAGACAACGACTAGTTTTCTAAAGACTATATATATACAAACACAACAGTGTGAAAAGACAAGCAAGCTTTCAACGAGAAAAATTCCTGCTCGACACTCTGAGAAAAGAGCTTAGAAAAAGAAAGAGAAAAAGTCAAGAAAAGCTCTCAGAAAAATACAAGAGTGTGTAAGAAAAGAAAAAGATCATTCTGAGAATCTTTATACGTGCATTCATACTTTGCATATCATTCTGAAGGTTCTATAGGAAAGTGTTGTAACTTTCTGATTTCTGATTGTATCCCTTCTCTGTTGAGAGAAGTAGACCTCTGTGAAAGAGGGTGTTTTCCTTCTCTATTGAGAGAAGTAGACCTCTGAGGAAGAGGGTGTTTTCCCTTCTCTATTGAGAGAAGTAGACCTCTGAGGAAGAGGGTGTTTCCCTTCTCTGTTGAGAGAAGTAGACCTCTGAGGAAGAGGGTGTTTCCCTTCTCTGTTGAGAGAAGTAGACCTCTGAGAAAGAGGGTGTTGTACTATTTATCCGGTGACTCGGATGTTATAGTGGAAGGCTCAAGTGTTTTACTTGGGGACTGGATGTAGGTCAGTAACTCGGCCGAACCAGTATAAATCCTGTGTTTATTGTGTTGTGCCTTATTGCCTTATTTTTTATTTTATCGATCTGCATCGTATTTCACTATTCACCCCCCCTCTAGTGGAATTTCAATTTCCTCCTCAATATGGTCCTACCAAACCATACCTAGTCTATATGCATTCCATGTCAGCTGGGTTCAAGTCTAGGCTCCTAGGTTCACATGATATCATAAAGCAAAGCTGACATTCCATGGAAATTGATTTTGACAATTTGAACTAAGTAGAGCATTAAATTGATCAGGCGAAGACAGGTCTCATCTCGGTCGCCAAACCTGTTATCATCGCAAAATTTTTAACTTTTGCGAGTCAAACTGATCTTTGAAATAGATTTTGAAAATAACTCGCCTCCGTTTTTAAAATGCGGGATTATTCCGAAGAATGGGACTCGCTTGTCGGTACGAGGTTCGACCGTTCCTGCCACCTTTAACAGGGGTAATCGAACCAAGGATCAATCTACTGCTCTGCTCTATTCAACTTGTCTAAATCATATTCTAATTTCTAAATGCACATAGAATCAGGCATGTGCTATGAATTTTCTGAAAATGCATATTTGAAAACATGATGTTTGCTTTGAATAACTGAAACACTTAGAATAGATATCACATGAAAAATCTTGAATTGGGATTTGAAATGTACTTCTGAGAAAAGTAAAAATCGATTTCTGAAGAAATGTAAGGATTTTGTGAAAATCGATTTTGAGAAATGTTAAATAACTTTGGAAAACTTGATTTCTTTTAATTCAAACTTTGAAATTGAAAATATAACTTAGAAAATCGAATTTGGAACTTGAGAAATACTTGAAATATCATTGGCAAATCCATATTTTGAGAAAATCGATTTTTGAATAAGACTTAGAAAAATTTGAAGAAAATGAATTTCTTTGAATTGAGATTTGAATTGGAATTAGAAAATGCATGAAATGAATGAATATGGATTTGAGGAATTGAGAAATACTTTTTGTATTTTTGAGAAATGCAGTGCATTTTGAAGTTAGCCTAAGAGTGTAGGCTGAATGTGGCTAATGTGAAGATCATAAATCTGGATATCCTTCATATTCTGACTATGGCCATAAATACGAATTCCACCAAGTTTATAAACTTCATAAAAGCTAGTGTATGTGTCATTCGTGTAGACCATAGTGAATTAATAAAATATGCATGAATTGGCATACATGGCAGTTATATATCAAAGTTTAAACTATATGAAATGCAAATCCTAATCTATGCAGGAATTTAAATTCTTATTCCAAAGTTTACATTTAATTTACATCACTATTGAAATTTAAATACATGAAAAATAAAGTCTTCAATGTACCTGCAAAACTAGAAAACTTTGTTAGTGATGATATGTTGGCTTTTCTAGATTTATCCAGCAATATCAGGAAATTGCTGGATTTTGCTAGATATAAGCCTTTTTGCCATGATTCCATTAAATCAAAATGATAAAGTATGAAATAAAATTGAATAAATAAGGAAAATATGATATGAAATTTCGAAATTGAGGTCAAAATAACCAAAATACCCCTAATAACAAGACTATGGCCTTGAAATTAGGGTTTTCAGAAAGATATTTGGTAAATGCAAGTTTTGAAATACAAATAAAAAATAAATCAAACTAAATATGCTATGACATGATTAAAAATATGAAAATTAGGGTTAGGAATTTCGAAATTGATGTCAAATGACCAAATTTCCCCTGATAGCAAGACTATGGCCTTGAAATCAGGGTTTTTAGAAAATATTTTGGTAAAAACTTAGGTTTTATGCACTAAATGAAATCAAATGAGCATCAAATTAAACCTAAAGCATCCTAATATGATTATGAATATGATTAAACCCTAAAAATATATGCTTATATACAAAAATCCAAGAATATCACAAATTTTGTGATTTTTGCAATGTTTTTGAATTCTTCGGGTACCCTGTTTTGCAATTTGCTTAATTCAGCCATCAATCAGATTCCAAAATTCATAAAATTTGGTACCTACACTTGTTATAACCATAATTTTGAATTAGAATTATAAAAATATTTTTTTGACATTAAATTAACCCGAAAATTGTATCAAACCCTAAAAATATGCTATTTTTGACCTAGTTCACCAACCAGTTTCAGAGTTAGACCCAAATCAGGGGTCAATATTTTATGAAAATCTATGAAATTTTACAGAGACAAACTAGGAATAAAAACAGAGTTTTACCAATTTATATATTGGAAAAAGCATCTCCGGTTAGGGAGAAACCCTTCCGGCAATCTGAACTAAAATCTAACAAATCTAATAGGGGCTAAAACAGATACTTTCAATTGATAATTTTGGGATAAATATAAATACTGATCTAAAATATCTGATATTTTAGCAGTAAATAGTAGACATAAAAATAACAATACTCACTTTTTACAGATCATGAATTTGATCTGTGGTTTGGGATTTATGAATAACACAAGTCTGATTAGGGTTTTGGTAAACCCTAACGAGTTTTAAATTGAAAATCAAAGTCTCTGACATAGGAAAAATACTAAACAGTAATAAAAAATTCTGAAAATTTCACAGTAGACAGATCTAATCAATGTGAATCCATGGAACTTTACAGATCTAAAATCGGATATAAGATAAGAAAAATATCACCACAGCAAGTTACCCTCTTGATTTTAACAACGATTTTAAAGTTTTAAAAACCCGATTTGATGTCTGATTTTTATGACAGGGTTCCCGAAGTCCAAAATCTTTTATTTTTTTACAGTAGATCAATCACATATGCATGCATCAAATATAAAAAAATCAGAAATAAACAACACATATTTCAATTAGAAACAGCATGCTCTTTTCTATTCTAAACTAAAAACACACAGAAATCTAAGAAACTTGAGAAAATATGCATTAACTAATGAAAAACAATAAAATAAACCATAAAACAGTAAAATAAAAATTATTTCTATGATGGAAAACGTGTAATAAACATGAATAAGCAAAGAAAAAAATAAAATACAGGGAATCCATGGCTGGAATTTGCTTTCACCTTTGAAATCATGGATTTAACCCATTTAACGGGTAAATCTCACGTTTCGTTGGTTAAGAACATGAAAAACGTACCTCTCATCGATTCTAATGGATTAGAATCCTTGAAATCACCCTCAAACTGAGTTAGATCATCTTCTTGGGTCGATTTTGGGGTTCTTGGATGAAATCCATGGTTAAATCCATGAACACAAGAGTTTCCATGGTGAAATCTATTGAAAAATCATAAAAACTAATAAAATAATAATAAAATAATATTAAATAAACTCACCTTGGGGCTGCGGCTGCAATGGAGGAAGGTGGAGGTGCTGGAGAGGAGAGAGAGGCCACGAAAATTTGAGAGAAAAAGAGCTTCTTTTGACCTCTTGAAGTCCTCTATTTATAGGTTTTCAAAACCTCCTTAATTAGGGTTAATTAAGGAGTTTTATTTTTTTAGAACTCTTTCTAATAAATCCAATAAAGGGGGCAACGATTTTTTGGAGAATTATAGCCTAGGTGGGACTCTAATTAATCCCTAATTAGCTCCTAACTAAACCTAGAAAACCCCCAAATGTGATGCCACTTGGCATCTTCCACATTTGGTTTTTTAAAAACCTTTAAAAACCTTTAAAAACACTAGTTTTAAAAACTAAACTTCAAAATGGGTTTTCAAAATGATATTAACTCTTCTAAACCCCTAACACTAACCAAGACACTGACTAACCCTAGTCTAGCCCTGACTTACTCGAATATGGCGCCACCCCGAGTGGGCCCTACTTGAGTTTTTCAAAAAGCGATTTTAAAACTTGAAATTGAAGGAGTTTTCAAAAGGATTTTCAAAAGCAATCTTAAAATTAGAATTTTTGAAATGGCATAGGGTTCTAACCAAGTCATAACTCCTTTGGATATGGTGCCAACTGAGTGGGCCCACATCGAGTTTTGAAGAATTTTGAAATAAACACTGAAAATGGCTTTGAAAAGGGGTTAAAATCAATAGTTGAAATTCAAAGTTTTGAAAGTAGAGTTTCAAGCAAACTGGACTCTGGGCTAGAGTTCTGGATTTTTAGGACTCTGTGATTTTGGTTTTTAAAAGCCAAATAAAGAAATTTTTGAAAAGATTTCAGCGAAAATGGTGAAACAAGTCAGAAAATACAGTCAGGGTTACACTCCTAACTCGATCAGAACTCTAAATTAGAGTCCTGGATTAACTGGACTCTACAAAATGACCTAAATTTTGAAAATAAATGGAAATAAATAAAAAATGGAAATGACAACGGACTTCAAAACAGACTCCTGACTGGACTAGGACTCTGGGACAGAGTCCTGATCGGACTGAAACTCTAGATTTTTTTGGTATTTTTCTGAAAAACAAATGAAAGAACTTGTCAAAACAGTGAAAACAATAACGAATATTGAAATAAAAGAGAGTTCTGATTCAACTGAGACTCTAAGGACAGAGTTCTGATTGAACTAGGACTTTTAATTTTTGGATTTTTTGAGAAATCAAATGAGAGAATTTTGAAAAATAGTTAAAAACAGGATGAAATTGAATTTTGGTTCAGAGTCCTGATCTGATTAGGATTCTAAGAAAGAGTTCTGATTCGATCAGAACTCTAAGCATTTTGGTTTTTCTGGTAGGCAAATGATGAAATTTAAGCAAAGTTTTTTGAAAACTAGTGAAAATGAAGTGAGAAAATTAATTTTGGATAGAGTCCTACTTCGATCAGGACTCTGGGGTAGACTCCTGATTTGATCAGGACTCTGAGATAAAACCTCAAAATTTTGAAATTCTTTGATAAAAGTGTAACAAATTTGATAAATGGAAAGATTTTTGAAAGATTTTCTCAAAATTAAAATCAGGATCAGAGTCCTGATCCAACTAGGACTCTCTGAAAAGAGTTCTGTTTTGACTAAAACTCTGAGTTTCTGACTCTTTTTGAAAGATTTTGAAAGATTTGATTGAAATAGATAAAATAGCTGTAAAAGATTAGAGTCCCAATCCAATTGAAACTTCGAAGAAGAGTCCTGATCTGACTGGACTCTTGAAGAAGAGTCCTGATCCAACTAGGACTCTAACATTTTGGCCAAAATAGAAGATTTTAAAAGGTTTTCTTTAAAGACAGGTAAAAAGGTAGTGAAAAGTAGAGTTTTGATCCGACTAAGACTCTGGAAAAAGAGTCCTGATCCAATTAGGACTCTAAGATCTTTGAGATTTTTGATAAGTGAAGGAATCCAGAAGCGACACCACCTAAATGGGCCTCATCTGAGAATTAAAATCAATTGAAATTGAGTTTGAAATGAATCCAGATCATTTTCTAAGAAAGTATTTCAAAATATAAGGTCCCGGGGGTTGGAAAATGACAGAATGTTGAATAAAAACCCTGGTTTTGAAATTGATTTCGAAAGAAAAAGTTTTAAAACTCAAATCTGGATTAAATATTTTAAAAACATGAGTGCTGGATCTCGAAAATGAGATGCAATGACATGAAATGCTATGTAGTGCAATGAAATGGTATGCCGAATGCATGCAATGAAATGCAAGTACTGGATGAGGGTGAAAATTTGGGGTGTTACAAAATGTAGGTTTAGAATACGACCTAATGAGGAGGCATGAAAGAACATCAGACGTCCGCGTACTTTGGTGGTGATGGTAGTTCGTTCATGATTAGAAGAAAAATTTGTATAGAATAGTCGAACAAGTTCAGGATAGTAGGCAGCTTGGGATGAAAATCCTAGTAGATGTTTGAGTTCGGGGAGATAGCTGTCTAGGTCAAATAGCATGAAGTCTTCATAGTGAACTAATTTTCCTTCATGAATGGGTCGAGAACAAAGGGAGTTGTAGAAGTGGAAAAGATCTGGATACCTAAGATCTGCAGCAGTGATTGCAGAGGTTGAAGAGGAAGCTATTGCAAAAGGAAGTTGAGAGAAAATAAGGAAATTGGAATGGTATGTATGAAGATAGTGAGCTACGAGTGGTATTGGTGAGGAATGAACCAAACGATTAAATAGAAGAGAGAAAATAATTGTGACAATAATTGAATGACAATGGAAGTGAATGATTTTTGGATTGTAGTTTGAATAAGGAAATTCGTGAGTTGTAAGTGAAGAGGCTTGTGAATGACAAATCAAATCAATTTTGGAGGAAAGTGTATCATATTGGTATGTAAGTTAAGAAGGACATAGATTTGAACAAATATATTATGGGAGAGTGTATCGAGTAGTGAGAAATGTTATGAATGGAGTATGGAGTGACATATTGAAGAGCGTGAAGAAAATAATGGCCTAATACAACAAACAACTTTTACTACATGATATTACTTGATATGGAAGCATTCCCAATTCGTGAAGAGTGATTTTGGAATAAGATAAACAAAGATGAGAGAGTGAGAGGCAATAATTTGTTATTTAATACGTATATATTTTGATATGTGTGGAAAAAGAATGACTAGACATAAAGAAGGGTGATACGGATATGTGGTTTGAAAGATATGACATTTTGGAAAGAAAAGAATGCCTTAAAAAAATGTGTCATGATTAATGTGTCTTCACATTTGTGATTTCTATGAGTATACGTAAAGATGAGAGGGACACACTTTGACTATGAATAGTAATGAGACAAAAAGATATTTATGAATGAAGAGTAATAATAGCTTATATAAGAAATATTTTTATGGATATGTGTGGAAGGAGTGAGAGTAGTCATAGAGAAAAGTGAGATGACATATATGGATTTTCGAGTAGGATAAGAAGTAATAAAAAATCATGATTGATAAAAGACATAAAGTTATGATTGACATGAATTATTGTTTATTTGATAAACATATTTTTAAAGAAACTCGATTTGAGGAAGTTCATAGAGAATAAAGTTAAGTTTTAAAAGGAGTCACAAACTCGGTTTGACAAGAATGGAGACTCAATTTGTATGAGAGAGAGAAAGTACTAAAGGTACTCAAGAGAATAAAAATAAAAGACAAGATTTTAATGGGTCTCGATTGGAGAGAAATATATGAGAGAGTCATGGTCACGGATGAAAAGGAGCTTTGTATAATGTAGAGAGAGAGAATAACGTACTAATGGGTGGAGTACAAGTGTTTTTACAATACTTTTTGTAAAAGATGTAGAATATGAAGAGATGATAATAGATAGTTCTTTAGGCTATGATATAAAGGATGATATAGTAAAAATTTACGTGAGATATAATAGAGTGTACGTAATATATGAGATATCAAATGATATAGTGAAAAGTTTACGTGAGAACATAGTAACTAGATCTTTAGAAGAAGGTAAAAAAAATAATCATCCGATTTTAACTAAAAATTTGAAAGGCAAGATTTTTTATAAACTAATTATGTTATTATGTTGAAGGTGAATCAATTTATCGTAAGAGAAGTTTTCACAAAAGGACAAAAATAATAAAGGAGTTATGAGATGAGTGATGTGAACAATGTCATGATAGCTTTTAATATAATTAGTTTTTATGGATATGAGTGAAAGGAGATAGGACAAGGAGTCATAATGGATGTTTACTTGAAAGATGACAAGTTGAAAGACAAAAAAAAAATGTGTCTTATAAGAGTTTTTAGAGTATACGTGAATATGGAAACCTAGTTTGACTAACAAAAATCGATAAGAAAAAAAAACTTTTAGAATAAGATTTTAACAAAACTCATAAGAAGTATTATAAGTATGATTAATTTATAAGTCACTTAGTTTGTATATTCCTAGTTCTCTTCTAATTCGTGTAAAGTCTTCATGTTTCAATGGTTTAGTGAATATGTCTGCTAACTGTTGATTAGTGGGTATGAATTCGAGTTTAATTATGTTGTTTAAGACTTGTTCTCTTAAGAAGTGGTGTCTTATTTGAATGTGCTTAGTTCGTGAATGTAAAATAGGATTCTTAGATAAGTTTATAGCACTAGTATTATCACAGAAAATAGTTGTATTTTCAAAATTTAAACCAAAATCTTTTAAGATTTGTTTCATTCAGATAACTTGTGTACAGGCTAGGCTAGCAGCAATGTATTCAGCTTCAGTAGTTGATAAGGATACACAGTTTTGTTTCTTACTGAACCATGATACAAGAGAGTGTCCTAGCATATGACATGTTCCACTTGTGCTTTTTCTGTCAGATTTACTTCCAGCAAAGTCAGCATCGCTGTATGAGATTAAATCAAAAGTAGAGGATTTTGAATAGAATAATCCAAAATCAACTGTCTTTTAAATATCTCATTATTCTTTTTACAGCCTTAAGATGTGATTCTTTTGGATTTGACTGAAATCTAGCACACAAGCAAACACTGAACATAATATCTGGACGGCTAGCAGTTAAATAGAGAAGTGATCCTATCATACCTCGGTATACCTTTGTATCAACAGACTTACCATCTTCATCTTTGTCCAAAACAGTAGTAGTGCTTATAGGAGTAGTTTTTGAAGCAGTTGAGTTCATGTTGAACCTCTTCAGAAGTTCACGAGCATACTTAGACTGATTGATGAAAACTCCATCCTTGGTTTGCTTAATATGCAGTCCAAGAAAGTAGGTGAGTTCTCCCATCATACTCATTTCAAATTCTTTCTGCATGGACTTAGAGAATTCTTCACAAAGAGTGTTGTTAGAAGATCCAAAGATGATATCGTCTACATATATTTGAACAATTAGGGTATGATTATTCACTATTTTAACAAATAATGTAGAGTCTGCTTTGCCTACAGAAAAACCAGTTTTTAACAAAAAAGTTTTAAGTCTATCATACCAAGCACGAGGTGCTTGTTTTAAACCATACAAAACACGTTTGAGTTTGAAAACATGATCTGGATATTGTTTATTTTCAAATCCTGGAGGTTGTTTTACATAAACTTCTTCATTTATAAAACCATTTAGAAAAGCACTTTTAACATCCATTTGATATAATTTGAAATCCATATAGCTTGCATATGCTAAAAACATTCTAATAGATTCAAGTCTAGCAACAGGAGCAAATGTTTCATCAAAATCAATACCTTCCTCCTGGTTGTATCCTTGAGCTACTAGTCTTGCCTTGTTTCTTATAACATTACATGTTTCATCTAGCTTGTTTCTGAAGATCCATCTTGTCCCAATGATCTGATGATCCTTTGGTCTTGGTACAAGATCCCAAACTTCATTCCTTTGGAATTGATTCAGTTCTTCAGTCATGGCTAGCATCCAGAACTCATCGATGATGGCTTCATCAATCTTCTTTGGTTCAAGTTGAGAAATGAATGCCATATTTGCAATTCGTTCAAGCTGAGCTCTAGTCTGAACCCCCTTTGTCAGTTCTCCCAAAATCTACTTTTGAGGATGATCTTTGATATCGACAAATGTTCTTTGATGATCATCTTCATTAGACTTAGCTGTGTTATCTAAAAATAAATCTGTACTTTCAACATCAACATCGTTAGTTTGCTTATGAACAGATTGATCAATAGATTCACAAAAACTAACATGCATAGATTCTTCAATAGTATTAGAACTCTTATTGAAAACTCTGTATGCTTTACTATGACTTGAATATCCTAAGAATATGCCTTCAACGGATTTAGCATCAAATTTATCCAGGCTATCTTTTGTGTTTAGGATAAAGCATTTACAACCAAAGACTTTGAAATAGTCTATTCTTGGAGTTCTGTCATAGAATAGTTCATATGGAGTTTTATTTAATAAGGGTCTAATGAGAACTCTATTTGTTATGTAGCATGCAGTATTAACAGCTTTTGCCCAAAAAGATTTAGCAAGATTATTGTGTTGGAGCATAGTTCTAGCAGATTCCTGAAGGGTTCTATTCTTTCTTTCTACTACACCATTTTGAGGTGCAGCTCTAGGAAAGGCAAAGTTATGAGAAATACCATGCAAGTTAAAAAAAATTCAAAAAGCTCCTTTTTAAATTCTCCTCCATGGTCACTACGGATTTTAACAATAGAACAAGATTTTTCATTTTGTAATTTTTTGCATAAAATTTCAAATTGACAAAACGTATCACTTTTGTTTTTCAAAAATGTCACCCAAGTAAATCTTGAGTAGTCATCTACAATGACAAAAACGTATTTATTGTTATTATGACTAGCTATCCTAGAAGGACCAAAAAGATCCAGGTGGAGAAGTTCTAAAGGTCTTTTGCTTGAAATGATATTTTTTTTATTTGAAAGATGATTTTGTCAGTTTTCCTAATTGACATGCATCACAAAAATAATCATTTTTAAAAGATATTTTGGGTAACCCACGTACTAACTTATCTTTAGCTAATTTAGACATGTATTTAGAATTGACATGACCCATTCTCATGTGCCATAGATGTTGAGAGTCATTATTAGCTATGAGGCAATGTTCTGTGATGTCTTCTAGGTATAGTTCATATATATTATTTTTTCTTATACCTTTTAAGATAATATTTTCGTTGGTGTCTGCTATAAGACAAGCATTATGATTAAAGCTAACATTATAACCTGTATCACACATTTGACTAATACTTAAAAGGTTATGTTTTAAGCCTTTAACCAGGAGAACGTCTTTGATAAGAGGTTTATCTATATTTCCAATATTACCAATACCTATTATCAAACCTTTGTTGTTATCTCCAAAGGTGACAGTTCCTCCTTCCTTTTTATGAAGAACAGCAAAGAGGTCTGAATGTCCAGTCATGTGTTTTGAACATCCACTGTCTAGAATCCATCTGTTCTTCTTATTTGGAGCCTGCAAATCATCAAGTAAAATTTCTTTTTGGTACCCAATCGGGTCCCTTTTTGTTAGACCTTGGAACCCATATCTATTTGGATTTGGGTTTGTCTACAACCTTAGAGGAGTTAAAAGAATTAACATTATAATACTCCTTATTTGGTTCAGACGAACTTTTCACAAAAGTGGTCTTTTGATTCATACAAGAAGGCTTTTTGAAATGAGAGTAGCCAATACCATTCTTGTAGAAAGAGACTTTTTGAGAAGATAGGAGTTTGTCCAAGTTCTTTTTTCCTTTGGTAAACTTGAAAACCGTTTTCATAAGGTTTTCAGTTTTACTTTTTAATTCTGAAATTTCTACTTGCAGATTTTTAGTCTTGAAGCTAGTAGATAAGATTTCAGAAGTAATACGAAGATTTTTCTTTTCCAACTCAGAGTTTTCACTACTGAGTTTTTCATTTTTCTGGGAAAGCTCTAAATTTTCAGATTTTAAAGTTTTATTTTTGAAGCTTAATTTTCTAGATTCTTCAAATAGTTCTTGAAAAGCATCTAGAAGATCTTCAAAGGAAAAATCAGAAATTTCACTTACAGAGCTTTCGTTTGCCATGAAGCACATGTTTGCAGTTTCGGCTTCATCATCACTTGACTCTTCACTGGTGGATGGTTCTGAGTCATCCCATTGAGCATGCAGAGCCTTTTTCTTGAAGAACCTCTTCTTTGGTTCCTCGGTCTTGGACTTTCTTTTGAGAAGGGGAAAGTCACGTCTCAAGTGACCTGGCTTATTACACTGATAGCACATGGAATCTTCCTTAGGATCTTTTCTTTCCTTGTGCTTGTTTGGAAGCCGGTTCCTTCTCATGAAGCGCTGGAATTTTCTGGTTAGTAGCGCAATTTCAGATTCTTTATCTAAGTCTTCATTCTCAGATAGAGCTGGAAAAGCTAGAGTTTTCTTTATTGGTTGTTCTTCTTCCCTTCTTTCTTTCATGTGGACTTCATAGGCCATAAGATTGCCTATTAAGTCGTCCAGAGTTAGCTTAGATAAATCTTGAGCTTCTTCAATAGCTGTAGTCTTTTTCTCCCAATCAGTTGTGAGAGATCTCAAGATTTTCTTCACCTTTTCTGTTTGGGAATATGTTACACCCAAAGATTTCAGATCGTTGGTGATGTTGGTGAATCTGGTAAACATCTCTGTGATGGGTTCATCTTTGTTCATTTTGAACAACTCATATTTTCTGACAAGAGATGAGATTTTGGCTTCTTTTACTTTGTTGGTTCCTTCATGAATAACCTCCAAAGAATGCCAAATATCATATGCAGATTCACATATAGATATTCTATTGAATTCGTTCTGATCAATGGCACAATATAAGGCATTCATAGCCTTTGCATTTAGGTTTGCCATTTTCTTTTCTTCATCAGACCATAAGTTATAGTCTGCGGATGGAGATGTGTATGGATGCTCAACAATTTTCCATACAGCAAAATCTATGGATTTGAGAAATATAGCCATTCTGCACTTCCAGTATCCATAGTTGGAGCCATTGAAGAAAGGAGGACGAGATGCGTGTTGATCTTCAATATCACGAGCATAAGAGGTAGATGCCATTTGTGTTGGAAGACTTGTTATGTCGAAACCAGCAAACCTGCTCTGATACCAAATGAAATTCCACTAGAGGGGGGTGAATAGTGAAATACGATAAAGATCGATAAAATAAAATAATCAGGCAATAAGGCACAACACATAAAACACAGAATTTATACTGGTTCGGTCAATACCCAGACCTACATCCAGTCCCCAAGCAAACCACTTGAGCTTTCCACTATAACATCTGAGTCACCGGATAAATAGTACAACACCCTCTTCCTCAGAGGTCTTCTTCTCTCAACAGAGAAGGGGCACACCCTCTTCCACAGAGGTCTTCTTCTCTCAATAGAGAAGGACAACACCCTCTTTCACAGAGGTCTTCTTCTCTCAACAGAGAAGGGCACACCCTCTTACACAAGGGTCTACTTCTTTCAACAAAGAAGGAATACAGTGAATAACAAAAAGTTACAATACTTCCTATAGAACCTTCAGAATGATATGAATGCATGGATGAAGGGTTCTCAGAATGTTCTGTTTGTCACTCAGAAGATACTCTTTGTCAAAGAGCTATACTTGACTTTTTCTCTTTTCTTTCTTTTCTTTTTCTCTTTCTTTTTCAAGGCTCTTTTTTCAAATGTTGAATAGGAATTTTTCTTGTTGTAAGCTCACGCGTCCATTCCATATTGAATAGTTTATTTGAGTGTGTTTATATAGCTTTTAAAAAAGTAGTCGTTACATTTTAAAATCGTAGCCTTTTTGAAATGTGAAATGTTATGTCATTTCAAAAACATCTTTAGAGAAATTCGAGAAAGCCTTTTTCCATAAAAGTAAAATATAGGGTACACTAGTCGTTGTAATTTTTTAGGTAATACATATTTTATGTAAAAAGTCTATTTCTTACAATAGTACATTGAACGTTGGATTGTGGTTTTGTCTTTATTCTAATTAATGATTTGAGGTACATAAGTACTTCTTTACTTTAAATGAGTGTAAGTACACTGAGTGTTTTGAGATATTTATTTATACATAGTCATGTCAAGTGTTTTCTTTATGTTGTGTTTTTCAAAGTCTTCAGAGAGAATGAGGACTACAAGAAAGTCGACATTCTTGAGAAGGATATTTAACAAGGATTTCTTACAGGAGTTATTTAATGCTATACAAAGAGAATGATGACTTCAAGTAAGTCGACATTCTATGGGTTTGTAAAAAGGTAACTAGAGTCTTTTCAAAAAAACTTTATTATATTTGTTTTTTTTGTGTAGCCGATTTTCATGTTTTGTCTTTTACCCATATTTGAAATCATTTCTTTAAAGAAGGTAACTAGAGTCTTTTCAAAACCTTTATTATATTTGTTTTTTTTGTGTAGTCGATTTTCATGTTTTGTCTTTTACCCATATTTGAAATCATTTCTTTAAAGAAGGTAACTAGAGTCTTTTCAACAACATATTATATTTGTTTTTCTTTATGTAGCTGATTTCATGTTTTGTCTTTTTCCTACATTTCTTTTCATGTTGTTTTGTATATGATGTAAGGTACAATTATTACATTTTGAAATCATGTCAAAATACCTTTTTCATAAAGGGTTGTAAGAAGGTACAATTATTAGTTTTCAAAAAGGAGCTTTTTGAAACTATCGTATACTTTTATGATATAGCTTTTATGAATGAGTATGTAATATGCATGTTCCTGAAGGTTCTGTTACATATGACTCTAAAGAAGAAAAAAGTCTTCATCTTGAGGTAGCCGATCTCTTCAGTTGATCTTTAGGAATGCATGGCTCATCAAGCTTTTTCTTCAAGGAGTATGATTGCACTAGTTGTACTTGAACAGGAAGTCTCCATCCTTTTTGGGTGAGATATCCTTGCATCAAATACTCGTTAGATTTATGGCAAAACATATTCAGTCATAATATAACATTTTTCAAGAGGACATATTATCATATCATATAAAATCAAATACGACAGTGTATCATATTATGTGACATCAAAACAGAGTTTCTCAACATGTACAGGATCCCAAGAAGAAGGCACACTTCACTTACTCAGCCGAAGTTCCAGGGGATGACCAGGGCAGTAGCAGCAAGCAGGGCAGCGGCAGTGGCACGAAGCCTGAACAGAGCAGAGGAAGAAAGGGGAAGTTCTTCAAGAACAGTGACAAGCCTCTCCCGACTGGTCCTCAACAAAAAGGAGACCTTCAAGAAAAACCCAAGCACATAAACTGGAACAGGGATCGGAAATTCACTCCCCTCGACCAGCCTTTGAAAAAAATTCTAGAGTACTTGTTGTCTCACGGAATGGTGAAACTTCCCAAAGTTGCAGATCTGCCAGTGATCATGGGAAGATTCAAGAAACAGTATTGCAAGTTCCACAGAGCGATGGGCCATGACACTGAATACTGCTTCATCCTGAAGCATCTGATCCAGTACTGCATTGATAAAAGCATCCTCATCGAGGATGAAGAAGAAGGCAAAATGGATATCATGTCTGCCCCATTTCCAAAACATTCAGCATCAACCATTTTCGAACATTCTTTCCTTCCGCAAATTCACATACGTCCATGTTCTAGTTTAGAAATAAGTCTGCAGCATCAGGTGATGGTTCTACATCAGGATCAGCCTGCATCTCAGAGAGGGAATATCCTCTCATTTTTTAATATAAGAAATATGTCAGTTGAGAGTGGAAAACCCCAAGTTTTTCCAAAGAGATTTTTGAAAAAGGAAGCCTCCACAGAGGAAGCAGAAACCTCCGAGGCAGCAGAAGAGCGGGCCAAAAGCCTTCAGAAGCCAATTGCAGCGCTCTCCAACATTTCCATCTTTGAATTAACCCATGATTCTCTTAAGCATCGGGAAAAGTTGGATGATCTATTGAGAAAGATCAAAGTAAAGTCGGGCACTACGCCCGAAGGCATGGCGCAGATTGTAAATCAGACGATGACTAATGCGCCTATTACCTTTTCAGATGAGGACCTGCCAAAGCCTAATTCATTCCACAATAATGCGTTGTATATCGTGATAAGGACCAGGGGCATGACTGTCCCGCACGTACTTGTCGATGGGGGAAGCAGTTTAAACATTTGCCCAGAAATGACAGTGAAGGCCCTGGGATTGAAAGAAGAAGAATACGTGTCTGATCCCATTACCATCTATGGCTTCGACAATCACGGGCAAACTGCAAAGGGCAAGATCTTCCTGAAAATTTTCATCAATTATTCAGTACATATGGTTCTATTTCATGTCGTCAATGTGCCGCCAACTTACAATCTTTTGTTGGGACGAACATGGATTCATAACGCCAATGTCGTTCCATCAACCCTCCACCAGTGCGTCGAGTGGTCCAAACGCGGAATGATTACCACCATTCTGGGCGAAGACTCTGAAGAAAGGCTGCCACAACCTATGATTCCCCGTTCGACATTTACAGCTGATATTCCTAGCATCCAAGAAGCAGATGAAATCAATCTCAGCGAGAGCTTAGAGATGCTGAAATTAAAAGATGTCATGGAAGAAGAAAACATGGCAGCCATGGTCCAATGGCAGGGACCTTGTTTCTTCAAGTTAGGAGGACGCATCAATTACACCTCCTTCAAAGATCATCCTTTATTTCCACAATTTTCTAAATCAAGAAAGGGATTCGATCTGCTGATAAAGCATGGATATCAGCCATTCTAAGGCATGGGGAAAAATGAGGACGGCATAATAGAGCCTATCATCCCAGTTTAGCATACAGACAGCTCAGAGTTGGGGTTCACCGGCCAAGATTCCAACAAGAAAACAATATTTGTCAGAGGAAACAAATGAAGATGATGCATTAGTTTTCCTGCCTTCTTTTCTTATCTTTTTGTTAATCTTGTAGAGACGACGCAGTCCATTTCTTTTTTTTTTGATGTCTTGTAAATACTTCATTTTCAATCAATGAAAGATCAATTTTCTCTTCACATTTGAGCATCTATCATTCTTATCTTATATTTTGTCTATGCCATTATTCATTGCTTTGTATAAAAGGCTCACTTTTGACTTGTATTTTCTCTTAAAAACCTCCTCTTGGCATTTTCAGGACCATTAACTCCTGAATCAATGACGAAATTCGTTATCAATCCCAAATATCTAAAATTGGCAAGGTTTCCTGAGATGAAAGACAGAGCAGAGGTCAGTCAGGCAACAGAGCAGACCGAAGAGCCAACCGAATTTGATTCCATCATTCAGGAATTGCCAGAATTTGCTCACATTCAGAAGCAGGATGAACCATCATCTTTGGTTCAAGATCCAACTAAAGATATCAACATTGGGTCGGAAGATGATCCGAAAATTCTCAAAATCAGGTCGGGTATAAGTGAAGTTGAAAAAGCAAGACTCATCCAATTCTTTAAGAAACATCAGGAAGTATTTGCCTAGACTTATGAGGATATGCCAGGATTAGATCCCAAACTGGTTGAGCATCGACTCAAGTTGAAACCAGAAGCCAGACCAATCAAGCAGAAACTGAGGAAGTTAGACCCTCGAATTGAGCAGCAAGTCAAGGAAGGACTTGAAGATTTGTTAAAAGCAGGCTTCATCCTAGCCATTGATTATCCAGATTGGTTGGCAAATATCGTAGCAGTCCCTAAAAAGAACGAAAAAGTTCGAATCTGCATTGATTTCAGGGATCTCAATAAGGCTACCTCGAAAGATGATTATCCACTTCCCAACATTGACCTGTTGATCGATAGCACAACAGGTCATGCCATGTTTTCTTTCATGGATGGATATTCAGGCTATAATCAGATCAAGCTGGTCATTCGTGATCAGTCGAAGACTTCATTTACTACACCATGGGGTACCTTCTGCTATACTGTAATGTCGTTCAGACTCAAAAATGTCGGGGCAACTTATCAGAGGGCAATGGCCGTTATTTTCCATGATCAAATACACAAGAATATGGATGCATATGTGGATGACATTTTGGTTAAGTCTAAAGAAGAAGAGGATCACCTCGATGCTCTTAGTCAAGTTTTTGAAAGACTCATTCTTTACAAGTTAAGATTTAATTTTCAGAAATGTGTTTTCGGAGTTGAGTCTGGCAAACTGCTCGGCTTCATTATCAGCAAGAAAGGAATCGAGGTGGATCCAGCCAAGGCAAAAGCCATTATTGATATGTCGCCTCCAACTAATCTCAGGGAACTGCGAAGCCTTCAAGGGCGTATTCAGTCTATTCGCAGATTCATCTCTAATTTGGCTATGAGATGTGAATCTTTCAATCATTTGCTAAGAAAAGGAGTTAAATTTGAATGGGGATCGGAATGCCAACTCTCATTTGAGCGCATCAAGTAGTATCTCCTTAATCCACCAGTTTTGAAGCCGCCTAAGTTGGGGAAACCTCTCCTACTATACATTTCTGTCAATCAGAATGCCTGTGGTGGATTCCTCGCGCAGTATGAAGAGGGCAGCCTGATAGAGCACGCCATCTACTATGTGAGCAAAACTTTCATCGATTATGAAAAGAAGTATTCTCAGATGGAGAAGACTTGTCTAGCTCTGTTTTGGATGTGCCAAAAAATTAAGACATTACTTGTTGGCTTCTGAAATTAAGTTTCTATCGAAACTTAATCCTCTCCGATACATTTTAGAACAACCATTTCTCATTGGACGGATTGCAAAGTGGAAGGTCCTCCTAATGCAGTATGACTTACAGTATGTCTCTCAAAAGTCTATTAAAGGCCAAGCGATCGCAGATCAGTTGGCAGATTTTCCTTTAACAGAAGAAATTAAAGCAACAATATCCAACAGCCCCCAGTTTGGAATTTGTTTTTCGATGGCTCTAAAAATATGTCTGGCATAGGGATTGGAGTCTTGTTAATCACTCCAGAAAAAGAAATGATCCCTTATTCTCTCAAACTTGGTTTCCAATGCACTCATAATATGGCCGAGTATGAAGCTCTAATACAAGGCCTCAAAATTTTGCAAAATTTCGATGTCAAGAGAGTGCATGCTTTTGGCGATTCACTACTTGTTGTCAGTCAGGTTAACATCAAATGGCAAGTGAAAGATTCAAAACTGATTCCCTATCAAAAGATCGTCCTATCTCTTGTGGACAGCTTCGAAGAATTTCAGCTCAGTCATATAAGAAGAGAGCACAATCAGATAGCTGATGGCCTAGCCAGCCTGGGCTCCATTTTATCATTCAAAGACAGTGAATCATGTCGTTCTTTCGAAGTTGGCAGACTTGAGCAACCTGCTTTCGCTTCGACTATGCAAGTAAACCAAGTCAATCAGAAGGAGAAGCCTTGGTATCAAAATATCAAAAATCTCATTGAGACTGGTGAATTTCTACTAGAAATGCCAAAAGGGGAGCAACGTGCAATTCAGCGCATGTCTACCCGTTATTTCATTCTTGCTAATGTCCTCTACCGTTGTGGGTTCAGTTCTGAGTATTTAAGATGCTTAGACAAAGAAGAGGTTATGGAAGTTATCCAAGAGGCGCATGAAGGGATTTGTGGTGGCCATGTTGGCTATCAGACTCTCGTCAAACAGATCGTTCGAGCAGGGTACTATTGGAATACCATGCAGCAGGACTGTCATAGGTTTGTGAAGAAATGCGTCAAGTGTCAAGTGCACGCACCTTCCATTCATGCGCCGGCCACATATCTGCAATCAGTTGTTTCTCCTTGGCCATTTTTTATGTGGGCTTTTGATGTCGTGGGCCTGATTACTCCTTCTGCTTCCAACGGCCACAAATACTTTTTGGCTGCGATAGAGTATTTCACAAAATAGGTTGAAGCTGTTACTCTATGCACAGTAGAAGGCCGCCATGTGGTTTCTTTTATTCACAAGAACATTCTTTGTCGCTTCGGCATACCACATGATATTGTCTCAGACAATGGAACCCATTTTAAAAATGAGAGGATGAAAACACTTTGTTCTAAATTCAGAATTTCCCATAATTTCTCAGCTCCTTATTACCCTCAAGGGAATGGCCAAGCAGAGGATACTAATAAGATCTTAATCCGTATTTTGGAAAGGACTGTGAAAATAGGTTGAGATTGGCATGAGAAAATCCATGATGCACTTTGGGCATACCGAACCACCATTCGGACTCCGACTAATGCCACTCCATTAGAACTGGTTTATGGAACTAAAGTGGTTTTGCCTCTTCATATCTAAAAGCCCACTCTCAAATTTGCTTCACTTATAGAATTGTCACTTGATCAGTATCAGCAGCAGAGATTGGTGCAACTAGATTTACTGGATGAGAAGAGGCTCAAGGCAATAGAGCACGCTCAAGCTTATCGACAAAGGATAGCTAGACACTATGCCAAGTCCGTCATTGAGAGAAGATTTCAAGTTAACGATTTGGTACTCAGATCGACAACCCATTTCAAGCATCGACCACGGGGCAAGTGGTCACCCAATTGGGAAGGCCGTTATGTGGTTAAGGAAGCTTTGCCTCGCAATTCGTATCGTCTAATCAATGCAGACGGGGTGGAAATGCCAGACTCTATCAACGCTCTGCATCTGAAGAAATATTATACTTAGAATTTTCATTCTAAAGCCTTTTGTACTATTCAAAGAGTCATTTCAATAAAACAATGATCTTCTATCAATTCTTACATTCTTCTCCATGATACTGGGGCATTTTATTTTGATCTATAATCATCTTCTTCCATCATATGCAGGAAGGATTAGACAAAAAATTTTCATCAAATTCTACTAATTTTCAAGTGATCTTGTAATCTTTAATAAATTTCATTCATATGGTTTATTTTCTTGCTTAAATCAAGTTTTTATCAAAATTATTGTCAATATTTGCCAAAGTGTTAACAATTTTTCATCAATCTTATTTTCTATCTACCTTTATTTTCAAAAATACCCTTTCGCGTTATGGGATAAACCTGATGCCTCCTTTTCAATGAGGTATTCTTTTTGTTATTTCCCTTGTTCAGGATAAGGGGATAAATCCTGAAAGCCGACCACATGCAATTAAGCTATGATGGTCCACTAATTCTCACCAAGAATCTTTACTTTCTAAATCCGTTTTGCAAATCTAGCTCATCTTCAAAACCCAGTCCTCACACTGGTTATTTCTCAAACTTTTCAATCATATATTCAGCTCATTTGGAAAATCCGGTTCTCACACCGATAACCTTCTAAATTCAGTCTTCTGACCAAAGACCTTCCTCCTTCTGAATTCAAGTTCTGACTTAAATCTCCCAAAATTTCATGAAAGATCCAACATCCAGTTGGTCATGTATTTCCAAAAGATCCAACACTTGTTGGTCATATATTTCCAAAAGATTCAGCATCTCGTTGGTCATGTATTCCAAAGGATCCAGCATCTCACTGGTCATGTATTTCCAAAGGATCCAGCATCTCGCTAGTCATGTATTTCCAAAAAGATCCAACACCAGTTGGTCCTGTATTGCCAAAGGATCCAGCATCTCGCTGGTCATGCATTTTCAAAAGATCCAACACCAGTTGGTCATATATTTCCAAAAGATCCAGCATCTTGTTGGTCATGTATTCCAAAGGATCCAGCATCTCCCTGGTCATGTATTTCCAAAGGATCCAGCATCTCGCTGGTCATGTATTTCCAAAGGATCCAACATCTCGTTGGTCATGTATTCCAAAAGATTCAGCATCTCGCTGGTCATGTATTTCCAAAGGATCCAGCATCTCGCTGGTCATGTATTTCCAAAGGATCCAACATCTCGCTGGTCATGTATTTCCAAAGGATCCAGCATCTCGCTGGTCATGTATTTCCAAAAGATCCAACAGCTCGTTGGTCATGTATTCCAAAGGATCCAGCATCTCGCTGGTCATGTATTTCCAAAGGATCCAGCATCTCGCTAGTCATGTATTTCCAAAGGATCCAGCATCTTATTGGTCATGTATTCCAAAGGATCTAGCATCTCGTTGGTCATGTATTTCCAAAGGATCCAGCATCTTGCTGGTCATGTATTTTCAAAGGATCCAGCATCTTGCTGGTCATGTATTTCCAAAGGATCCAGCATCTCGTTGGTCATGTATTTCCAAAGGATCAAGCATCTCGCTGGTCATGTATTTCCAAAAGATCCAGCATCTCGTTGGTCATGTATTTCCAAAGGATCCAGCATCTCGCTGGTCATGTATTTCCAAAAGATCCAGCATCTCGTTGGTCATGTATTCCAAAGGATCCAGCATCTCGCTGGTCATGTATTTCCAAAGGATCCAGCATCTCGTTGATCATGTATTTCCAAAACGATCCAACACCAGTTGGTCCTGTATTGCCAAAGGATCCAGCATCTCGCTGGTCATGCATTTCCAAAAAGATCCAACACCAGTTGGTCATATATTTCCAAAAGATCCAGCATCTCGCTGGTCATGTATTTCCAAAGGATCCAGCATCTCGCTGGTCATGTATTTCTAAAGGATCCAGCATCTCGTTGGTCATGTATTCCAAAGGATCCAGCTCCCGCTGCTCGTGTATTCCAAAAGATCAAACCCTTAGGATGCGACTCCTCAATTCTATCATTTCCAAACCTTCAAGATCTTCAATCTCTCAAATTTTATCAGTTTTCCGATCTCTGGTTGCAATATCTTCATCCTTTTCTCAACCGTCGAGTTATAACCTCCCAAATTCAATCACTTTCAAACCATCAGATTAAATCCTTCATTTTCAAATACAGTTTTTATAACTGGTCGGGATTTTCAAATCCAATTTTTATAACTGGTCGGGATTTTCAAATCCAGTTTTTATAACTTGGTCGGGATTTTCAAATCCAGTTTTTATAACTGGTCGGGATTTTTAAATCCAGTTTTCATAACTGGTCGGGATTTGAAATCCAGTGTTTTCACTGGTCGGGATTATCAAAATCCAGTTTCTCATAACTAATCGGGATTTTCAAATCCAGTTTTTATAACTGGTCAGGATTTTCAAATCCAGTTTTTATAACTGGTCAGGATTTTCAAATCCAGCTTTTATAACTGGTCGGGATTTTCAAATCCAGCTTTTATAACTGGTCGGGATTTTCAAATCCAATTTTCATAACTGGTCGAGATTTGAAATCCAGTGTTTTCACTGGTCGGGATTATCAAAATCCAGTTTCTCATAACTAGTCGGGATTTGAAATCCAGTGTTTTCAATTGTCGGGATTATCAAAATCCAGTTTCTCATAACTGATCGAGATTTCCAAAACCTAATGTATTTCATCAGTCAAGTTTCTAAAGTCTGATTCTTACACCGTTTCTTTTAAATTACAGCTAAAGGTCTCATCAAAATCTATATTGAGTGATTATTTCACAAAAGAATTCTGGAACATTATGCCAATTTGCTAAAAACATTTGCTGATTCTAAATAGTCTTACTGCACAAAAGAATTACCTCAGATTATCTCTAGTATTCTTTCCAAAAGGGTGAAACTTTTGCGAAAAAGAGGTAAAATTCAAATCTTTTCATGTTGATCAACCAAAAGGATGTAAGAAATGTCCTCGATATGATCAGTGAAAGAAATATTCAATGACGTTGAAAAGTCAGAAGTGAATTGATATTGATCATGGCTATGACGCATGTCTAAAGATAATTTTATGGCAATTAGATAGTGAAAATATCCTGAGCTATAAAAAGAATCCACTCAATCCATGTCTTCACATTCATTTAAAGTTGTAATCAAATATCTACAAAAAGGATCTCTCAATTGTCGTCAAGATGAAGACGAATATGCGAGTTAGACCCTGTGATCATCACAAAATTTTTCCTCTCTTGTGGTTTCTCTCTTCTCTTTTCCTTTCTAACCTTTATTTCCTCCTTTTTGAAGGGAGAAAATAAAAGACAGAAAGAAAGAGAGAAGAGAAAAGAAAAGAAAAGAAGAGAAGATGAACTCTTTTGCAGGTCTCACTTGACCTTAATTTTGAAAATGTTCAAGAAAATGACTCGCCTCCGTTTTTGAAATATTTGCAGGAAAACTGGGAGACGGGATTCGCTCATCGGTACGAGGTTCGACCGTTCCTGGCACCTTTACCAGGGGTAATCGAACCAAGGGTCGAATTTATGCCTTTTTGCTTTGCTAAAATATTATCTAAGAATTTATCCTAAGTCTAAATGCACAAAGAATCATGCTTGTGCAAATGCAAAGATGTATGCTCTTTTTCAAAAATGATTTTGGAAATTTCCCAAGTGTTTTTGAAATGAGTCTGATGATAGAGTGAAGAAATGGTTTTTAACTTTAGAACTTAAAATTTAAAGTTCTAAGTTTTTTTGGAAAAATCAGAGCTTGGCAAAATAAATCTGGATTTGGAAAGAGATGATTTTGAAGTTTGAGATAAAAAAAGAAGAAAAGAAAAATTCGAAGTCATAAATGGACTTTGAATTAGGACTTTGAATCAAGATAGAGATGTAATTTGAATTTCAATTATAAAGCTTGAAATTGAGATAAGATTTGAGAAATCAAAATAGAATTGATTTTTTTGGATTCAAGGTAAACTTGGAATGGAATTCAGATTTGGAGATAGAATTTTGATTTTTTGAGATTTGGAGTTCAGAATGGAATTTTAAATCAAAGGTTTGGACTCTAAATAGAGTTGAAATTCAAGATGAACTGAATTCTAGATTTGGGATCCTAAGGGAAATTTGGATCTGAAATATGAGATCTAGGATGGAATTGGATCCGAAGGAATGGAATTCGGATCTGAAATCTGAGATCCGAAATGGAAATGAATTCTGGATCCTAAATGAAACTTGGATCTGAAGTCTGAGATCCAAAGTGGAATTGGAATCTGGATCCTAGAATAGATTTTAGATCTGAAATCTGAGATCCAAAGTAGAATTGGGTTATTGATCCTAGAATGGATTTTGGATCTGAAGTCTGAGATCCAAAGTAAAATTGGGTTCTAGATCCTAGAATGGAATTGGATCTGAAGTCTGAGATCCAATGTAGAATTGGGATCTAGATCCTAAATGGAATTTGGATCTTAAGCCTGAGATCCAATGTAGAATGGGGATCTGGATCCTAGAATGGAATTGGATCTGAAGTCTGAGCTCCAATGTAGAATTGGGTTTTGGATCCTAAAATAAATTTTGGATCAGAAGTCTGAGATCCAAAGTAGAATTGGGTTCTAGATCCTAGAATGGAATTGGATCTGAAGTCTGAGATCCAATGTAGAATGGAGATCTGGATCCTAGAATGGATTTTGGATCTGAAATCTGAGATCCAAAGTGAAGTTGGATTCATACTTGGAAGTCTGAATCCAAGTTGAGATTAAGATCTAACTTTGGAATTTTCAAAATTGATTTGAGAATGAATTTCAAAGTCGAATTGGACTTTGAACTTGAATTTGGAATTTATAAAATGAATAAAGTTGAATTTTAAACTTTGAATTTGATTTCAAAGTTTGGATTTTAAGAAATGAGATAGAATTGCTAAATTGAAATAGGAATTTGAAGAAGAGATATTCACAATCACTTGGATTTTAAAAAGAATTTTTGAAAATATGATACAATTCTATCCTAAATGATGAAATGAATTTAAAGAATTTGAATTTGGAATTTGAAAAGCTATTTCATTCTTTAAATGAATTAAGAATGAGATTGAAGATATAATATATCCCTGACTATGATCATTGGATATATTATATAATAACCACATTTAAATTCAAGTGAAGAATAAAATACATTTTTGGTGCTTTTATAGAATTTAAAATGAAATTAACTCTCAATATACCCTGACTATGGCCATTGGTATATATATTGGATTAATTTTAAATTAAATTCTGATAAAAGAGGAAAATATTTAAGAAAATATGATGAATTTTGAAGAAGATTCAGTGTGGATCCAGTGTTATTTTATAAAAGATAAAAACACTAAGTCTTGTTTACATTCTGACTATGGTCATTGATGTAAATCATTAACTTAGTATTAATTACCTCTTACAAAATGGTGCGCGTGCCATTTGTGTTGCCATTTGTGAGAATTTGAGAAATAAAGGCCAAAATGCATGAAAAGAAGCAATTCATGATGTTTACAATGCTCATTCATTCTACCTAAAGCAGGAAATATAAATTCTCATTAAGTCCTAACTTATTACAAATTTTGAAAATTCAAATCTCAAGTGATGATATTCTCCTCATATTCCCTGCAAAACAACTTGGTTAATGAAAAGAGAAGGAAAATTGCACCTATGTCAAGATATATGAGAAGATGAAAAGGGGGCATATATACCTATGTTCATATACGTACATGCATATACGTATATCTTATATATGTATATGTATCTATACACATGAATATATATATATATATATATATATATATATATATATATATATATATATATACGTATATATATATACATATATGTATACCTTATATATGTACATGTATATATGGGTGAACTGGTGCATGTGAGGGGTAAGTATGTGACAGCAGTGAAAGGATGATATGCTACAAATGGCAGCAAAGGGGGTGGTAAATGGCAGAAATGGAATGAAAGGGAAGTAGTGATATGTGTACTGTTACCATAAAGGCAGCAAATGTAATAGGTAGATTATGCACAGGATAAAGGATGATGAATGAGGTCACAGTAGGGAGTGACGCTGCTACAAATGTCCATGGAAAGCCACAAAAAAAATGCGGTTATGCTAATGCAAACGCCTTGCTTCATCTAAATGTGATGTGGATGACAGGGTTTTGCATTATTGCAAATGACGGTGTAACATTATTTCGAACTGCACTATTTATATAAAAAAAAGAAAAAGAGAACAGTGCCTTACACAGCTATGGAATGAAGAACGCAGCAGTTGCCATGTGTCACTGTAGATGCAAGGAGTAAGCCATAATATTCTTATGCTATTGTGGGTTCAAAGAACCCACAGCCGTGTCTTGTGCCTTTTGCAGGTGTGGAAACACAATTAGAATGATAACGCTGGAAATATAAAATATGTAACAACCATGAGCTATCATGGGGATTTACAACAAATGGGAGCATAGCATTAATATGGTGAAAATGGGTAAGCAACAAGTAAATGTGAGTGTGGGTGTGTTATAAAGAATGAAGGTGCGACAGTATATTCAAGGGAATGTAAGCAAAACAAACAGAAAATCAAAATATTAACTAACCTGTAATGGAAGGTGACAGGACAAGCAAGTGGACTGATTATATTCTGCTAACCAACACGACCTCGTGGGTTGGAAGGCCAATGGTGAAAGTGGCATAAGGCAACAGGATAATAGAACCACGACAGGGAGCATGTGTGATATGCGGGGGCCATGGTATAGTTCAACAAACAAAGGAAAGAAAAGAAAACACTAAATATAGAGAAAGAAAACCAGATGCCAAGAAGGCTATAATGTCACCTGAAGTAAACCAGGTGCCTCATCCTAGATCGGCTTTTTATTTTGCAGGGAATAAAAAAAAATAATATACAAATCAAAGATTTAACATGACCTACAACAATTTTGTATAGTATCAACATACCTTGAGTAGACACATCTCAATATAACCTCAGCTAACTTATCAGGCCTTCTCCAGTCATCACGGCCACTGTTTCTGGTTAGCTATGCAGGTGACATATCATATTTCATAATACAAGAAATCGCATGGTCTCACTCAAGGTGATGACCTCCCTGAACATACCTTAGATTTGATATCCACGAGAGCACAAAGTTGCTCTTCATTTACTTGCAGACATCATCAATGCAGGAGATATTTAAACATAGCGGAGACAGTGAAGGCAAGGTGCAAATTCATTCAAGGAAATAAGAGAAAACAAGGCTTTAAAAGGGGTGTCGTCGACAGTTAAGTTGTGGCTACCAAAAGTTACTTTGTGAGATTTGTGCACACATGGTGGAGAATTTTCACAGAGCTGCTACAACAGCATTTGCAGAAAATGTACAGGTGGAGTCAGGCAAAAGGGTGAATATTGGAATAGCCTGAAGAACCTAATGCTCGGCTGAGCTCAGCTCATTCCTCCTTCTGTAGAAAAATAACAACCAAAGTCGGATCGCATAGACATGGTCGAAAATTGAACTATCATCCATACAACTATCATAGCGTTGATGCCTACTAAACCAAGACACGATGTAACATGCGCACAACAGACAGAAACAGGAGACACGGATGAACTTTGACAGTGTATGACCACGACTGTAATTTCATTGGATTAACAGAGAAATCGCAGAAAACTAAGATGAAATGAAATGGTAAATTAGAAACAGCATCTACTAAAAGCAGGAGTATAATGAAATAATACTACACAACCCTGGATTACAACAAGTAAACCGAAATGACAAGGGTGCCATTGATAACAGGGAAATCAAAGTAAAACAGAGATGACAGGGGAGGAAGATACTTACAGTGATGGAGCCTTGGAGGGGGAATAGAGATGAATGCATGTGTTGTTAGTGCAACGTAACCAAAATTCAGAGTATTCTCCAGAGTATCATCAACTGATGATGACTGCTCAACAGCTTGTCTAATGAAAACATTTGTATATATGGTGATAACCCAACCGCAGCTAAATTTGCATCAACCTTGATACGATCAGCACTAGATGAAACACCAACTTTGAGGCCATTTCTTTTATATTGCATAATGAACTCCTAAGCACTCGGGAATCCAATTCCAGAGTTAGGCTGAGCGTATTTGGCAAGGTATATCTCCAAGAAGCATTTGTTTGCTGCTTGAGGATCAAAGTTTTTCACCTCTTTTTGAATAAGTTACATCACCCAAGAAATCTGCTTCACCTCATGACATTTCGTATACTAACCACTGACAGATCAGTAAAATCAGCATCCAGAAGGGATCTCATGAGAATCCCACAATGAAGTTTATCATATGCCTTCCTGTGGCAGTCTATTTCACACTTAAAATCGTTAAACAAAGTGTCAAAACATAATGATCGCTAACCCGAACGAGGCGAGTCACACATTGATTTCATTTCCTTGTTAGAAATTTCTATCAAACCATATGGAACGAATGATTTCAGCAAACGCAAGATAGGATCTGAGAGATACCTACCACCGCATGAAACCCTATGTGAAGATATCAACGCTTGAACCAATCTTGGTATTTCGGGTGAACAAAAATATAAAAGGATTAAACATAATAGGATCATCACACACCCCAAACATTCTTCAAGCATCAACAGTGGAGAGGGTTGATGAAAGATAAATAAATAAGTGAAATAAAATCGACTAATATTCAAAATCGCTTGAATATAAAGGAAATTTTAAAAGAAAGGAAGTAAAAACGAGTGTTGGAGTGTGATTTGCTCCGTTAGTATAGCAATAAAAGGTGGGTTGATGTTGCACAGGCAACCCAACACCACCACTGATGCGTAAATAGGCCAAAATAGGAAAAATAAAAGACGAAATTAGAAATCGAAGAGGGAAGAAAGAGCATTTACCACGATTGGATCCAGAAAAGGGGATCTTCTTGATCTTCTGATGAATTTCGTCACTTGGTTTTTGCAGGATCTTTGAAGGAGAAAAACTTGGATGAAGGCTGGAGCTCGTTGTTTTTGCGGTTGATTTTTCCTTCCAGCCGATAAAAGAAAAGAACAGAAGGGGAGATCATAGGAAGGAGAATAAGAGGAAGAAGAAGAAGCCACGCGGAGGTGAGGGTGAAGGGAGATCGTCGAGAAGAAGGAAGAAGGTGCTGGGGTGGAGAAGCGGTGAGGTGGAAGGTTTGCCTCTGCCGATTCTTAAAGAAGAGGAAGAAGAATCTCAAAGGGAGGTTTGTTGTTGGAGATGAAGGGTTTAGGGAGGATCCGGGCGATGGAGGAAGAGGATCGGAGGGTGGAGGCCAATGGCCGTGGCGATGGAGGGTTTGGGAGGTGGCTGGAGGTTTTTGAGAATGGAGGCTGAAAGGGAGAGGGGTTTGGCAGAAAGAGGAGGGCTTAGGGTTTCGGAAAAAGAACCAAGCTTATGCGTAAAAAAATTTGATTTTCCAAAAAGAGGCTCCTTCAAAAGTTTTTCATAAAAAAATGTTTTCAAAATGAATTTTTTAGCAAAATTGACTTAAAAAGTTTAAACTCATTCATTTTTCTCCCAATTTTTTGGTTTTTGTGTTCTTTTTCCCCTTTTTTTTCATTTTTAGAATAAAATCCTAAAGTTTACAAGAAACCAAAGATTAAAACTAATTTTTTTGTGTTTTTGCAAAAATATTTACAAAAGGGAATTTTTCTAAGAATTTAAAAGCTATTTTGAGAAAATTTCTTCAGAAATGGGTTTGGATCCGGATTTTGAGGAAATATGGATTTAAAGTACTGGATTCAGATCCGAAATTAATTTTGAATATACCAATATGGAATTTAATTCAGAAAATCTGAAGAATGACTGAAATTCAGCTTTGAAATTGCTTTGATTTTCTCAGAAAATGCGGTTAGGGGCAAAAAGGTTATTTTTATAAATTTTTGAAAAATTTGGGGTGTTCACAGACCCCCGAGGCCAAAGAAGATTTGGATCATCTCCGAGATGAAGGAGTTTGTGAAGGATCCTTCCAGAGAAAGTTCATATTACCGTCGAGATGAAGGCGAGTGCGATGAACCTACCGACAAAACCCTAAATGATATTTGATTTCTGCTACCATTTAAAGACCTTTTTGAGCCAATATCATCAATAGAATCCCTGAGATAAAAGGAGGATCGGAACATCTCCGAGATGAAGGAGTTTGTGACGTACCCTTCCCTGAAAAAGAGAGAAAAGGCAGGACATCCAAATGAAGGATGATGTAAAAAAAAACCCGAGAAAGTTCAATGACTCAAAAAGAGTGCAAAAGGATCATCATGGGAAAACACCCAGATATCAAGCTGCCAAAGTTGCCAGAAGTCATCTTTTCTCATGTGAAATTCTTTTATCAATATCTCTTCATTACTTGCTTTTATGAAATTAAGAATATTTCTTCTACTTCTCATATCAGGGAAATGGATAACTTCCTTGAAGAAAATCATCAGTGCTAAAATTTTGAATTTGACTCTTAGGACCGAAGAGTTAACCTCAATAGAGGAAATACTCTAGGTAAAGAGGGAATATCTTTCGCACATACATGCACATTTTCAAGCGTATGAATCAGCTATAATTTTATCTTATTGGCAAAATTTTCTAGCTATTCCAAGAATGAAATAAACATTCAATATTCATTTTGATAAAACCTATCGTTGTTTATATCTTCCAGAAGAGTTGCCTCATTCAGTTGAAGTATCTCTTCCTGTCCTATCGCGGTTTCTTCAGTCAATAATTCCGTATGGTATTTCCCACTCAGGTTAAGGGTTAAGCCTGAACCTTCTGCGAGAGGTCATAGATTTCAAAAGCTATTTCAGTCTCAGCAATGAGACACCCAATTTCTTCCCCTTTTCAAAGCTTTAGGGAACCTTGTATTTCTCATTTCGCAAAAAACCCCTTTCGAATTTGTTCGTCCAAATTCCAAAGGTCCCATTATGGTTTCTCCATTTGAGAAACCCGTATGGTAGATTTCCTATTCAGGCTAAGAGTTAACCCGGAACCTCGCTTCGCGAGTGTTATCATCGCAAAATTTTTAACTTTTGCAAATCAAACTGACCTTTGAAAAAGTTTTTGAAAATAACTCGCCTCCGTTTTTTAAAATGCGGGAAAATTTCGAAGAATGGGACTCGCCTGTCGGTACGAGGTTCAACCGTTCCTGCCACTTTTAACAGGGGTAATTGAACCAAGGATCAATCTTATGCTCTACTCTATTCAACTTGTCTAAATCATATTCTAATCTCTAAATGCACATAGAATCAGGCATGTGCTATGAATTTTCAGAAAATGCACATTTGAAAACATGATGTTTGCTTTGAATGATTGAAATATTCAGAAAATGTAAATCTTGAAAATGATATCACATGAGAAATCGTGAATTGGGATTTGAAATATACTTCTGAGAGAAATAAAAATCGATTTTGAGAAATCCTTGACATTTAGTGAAAATCGATTCTGAGAGACTTGGTTTCTCTGAATTCAAACTTGGAAATTGAAATTCTAACTTAGAAAATTTGAATTTGGAACTTGGGAAATACTTGAAATATCCTTTGAAATTCAATGTCTTTGGGAAAATCGATTTTGCTATAAGACTTAGGAGATTTTGAGAAAATGAACTTCTTTGAATTGAGATTGGAATTGGAATTGGCAAATGCATGAAATGAATGAATATGATTTTGAGGAATTGAGAAATACTTTTTGTATTTTTTTGAGAAATGCAGTGCATTTTTGAAGTTAGCCTAAGAGTGTAGGCTGAATGTGGCTAATGTGAAGATCATAAATCTGAGTATCATTCATATTCTGACTATGGCCATAAATACGAATTCCACCAAGTTTATAAACTTCATAGAAGCTAGTGCATGTGCCATTCGTGTAGACCATGGTGAATTTGTAAAAATATGCATGAATCATCATCCATCACACATTAACATCATTTAAGAAAATAAACTATATGCAATGCAACCTAAGCTAAGCAGGAAATATAAATTCTTATTCCAAAGTTTAATTACAAGTTACATCACTATTGAAATTTAAATACATTAAAAAAATAAAGTCTTCAATGTACCTGCAAAACTAGAAAACTTGGTTAATGAAAATATGTTGGCTTTTCTAGATTTATCCAGCAATATCAGGAAATTGCTAGATTTTGCTAGATATAAGCCTTTTCCATGATTCCCTTAAATCAAAATGATAAAGTATGAAATAAAATTGAATAAATAAGGAAGATAAGATATGAAATTTCGAAATTGGGGTCAAAATGACCAAAATACCCCTAATAACAAGACTATGGCCTTGAAATTAGGGTTTTTAGAAATATATTTGGTAAAATGCAAGTTTTGAAATTCAAATGCAAATAAACTAGGCTAAAATATGATATGACATACTTAAACACATGAAAATTAAGGTTAGGGATTTCGAAATTTAGGTCAAATGACCAAATTGCCCCTGATAGCAAGACTATGGCCTTGAAATCAGGGTTTTTAGAAATAGATTTTGGTAAAAACTTAGGTTTTATGCACTAAATGAAATCAAATGAGCACAAAATTAAACCTAAAGCATCCTAATATGATTATGAACATGATTAAACCCTAAAAATATATGCTTATGCACGAAAATCCAATAATATCACAAATTTTGTGATTTTTGCAGTGTTTTTGGATCTTTCAAGAACCCGGTTTTGCAATTTGCTTAATTCAGCCATCAAATGGATTTCAAAATCCATAAAAATTGGTACCTGTACTTGTTATAACCCTAATGTCGAATTGGAATTATAAAAAAAAAAAATTGACATTAAATTAATCCGAAAATTGCATTAAACCCTAAAAATATGCTATTTTGACCTAATTCACCAACCAGTCTCAATCCAAGACCTGAACCAGGGGTCAAATCTTCATGGAAATTTATGAAATTTTACAGAGACTAACTAGGAAGAAAAACAGAGATTTCCCAATTTACAGATCGGAAAAACCATCTTCGGTTAGGGAGAAACCCTTCCGGCAACCTGGGCTAAAATATATCACTCTTAACAGAGATTAAAACGGCTACTTCAGATTGAAAATACAGGAATAAATAGAAAACCTAAACAAAAATCTCTGAAATTTTTGTGATGAACAGTAGACAGAAAAATAACAATACTCACTTTTTACAGATCTAAAATCGGATCTGTGGTTTGGGATTTATGACTAATACAAGTCTGATTAGGGTTTTGGTAAACCCTAACGAGTTTAAACTTTAAAAACAGATTCTCTAAAAGGGGAAAAATACTAAACAGTGATAAAAAAATCCGAAAATTTCACAGAAGACAGATCTACTCAATGTGAATCCATATCACTTTACAGATCTAAAATCGGATATAAGATGAGAGAAATATCATAACAGCAAGTTACCTTCTTGATTTTAACCACGATTTTAAAGCTTTAAAAACCCGATTTGATGTCTGATTTTTTTGACAGGGTTCCCGAAATCCAAAACCTCTGATTTTTCTACAGTAACTCAATAACTCATGCATACATCACATATAAAAAAATCAAAAATAAACAACGAGTGCTTCAATCCGAAATAACATCATCTTTACCGTTCTAAACCTAGAACACACAGAAATTTAAGAAACTTGAAAAACCATGCATTAACTAATGTAAATAAATAAAATAAACCATAAAACAGTAAATAAAACTTATTTTTATGCTATAGAACGTAAAACAAACATGAATAAACTATGAAAATAAATTAAAAACAGGGAATCAATGGCTGGAATTGGATATCACCTTTAAAACATAGATTTAACCCATTAAAAAGGGTAAATCATATATTTTATTGGTTAATAATGCAAAGAATCATGTTAAAATCAATTCTAATGGATTAAAATCTCTGTAAATCATCCAAAACAGGGTTAGATCACCTTCTTGGAGTGTTCTTGCTGATTCTTGATGGTTCTTGAGGTTGAATCCATGGTTTAATCCATGAAGGGGATGACACCAATGGCTAAAATTGATTTAAAACATGAAAAAGTATTAAATAAAACTAAAAAAAATATTAAAAATATTACCTTGGTGCTTGCAGCTGCAATGGAGGAAGGTGGAGGTTCTGGAGAGGAGAGAGAGGCCACGAAAATTTGAGAGAAAAGAGCCCTCCTTTTGGCCCCCCTTAGGTCCCTTTTTATAGTTTTTCAAAAAGTCACTTAATTAGGGTTAATTAAGAGGTTTTTCATTTTTTTAGGACTCTTTCTAATAAATGCACTAAAGGCAACGATTTTTTTGTGGTTTTCTAACCTAGGTGGGACTCTAATTAATCCCTAATTAGCCCCTAACTAAACCTAGAAAACCCCCAAATGTGATGCCACTTGGCATCTTTCACATTTGGGTTTTTAAAACACCTTTAAAAACATTTAAAAACACTAGTTTTAAAAACTAATTTTCAAAATGAGTTTTCAAAATGGTTTTGACTCTTCTAAACCTCTAACACTAACCAAGACATCAACTAACCCTAGTCTAGCCCTGACTTACTCGAATATGGCGCCACCCCGAGTGGGCCCTACTTGAGTTTTTCAAAAAAAATGATTTTAAAACGTGAAATTGAAGGAGTTTTCAAAAGATTTTCAAAAGTAAACTTAAAATTAGGATTTTTGAAATGGCATAAGGTCCTAACTGAGTTAGAATTCCTCTGGATATGGTGCCAACTGAGTGGGCCCACATCGAGTTTTAGAAATTTTGAAATAAACACTGAAAATGGCTTTGAAAAAGGGTTAAAATTGACATTTGAAATTCAAGATTTTTGAAAATAGGGTCTCATGCGAACTGGAACTCCGGGTTAGAGTCCTGAACCCTTAGGACTCTGAGTTTTTAGATTTTAAAAGCTAAATGAAAGAATTTTCAAAAGATTTTATCAAGAATGATGAAATAAGTCAGAAAACACAGTCAGGGTTAGACTCCTAACTTGACCGAACTCTAAAATAGAGTCCTGAACTAACTGGACTCTGTAAAATGACCTAAATTTTGAAAGCAAACGGAAAAGATTGAAAATGAAAGTAAAACAGACTTCAAAACAGACTCCTGACCGGATCAGGTCTCTGAGACAGAGTCCTGATCGGACTGAAACTTTCAAAATTTTGAGAAATTTGATGAATAGAGGAATTCAGAAGCGACACCACCTCAATGGGTCTCATCTGTGAATTGAAATCGATTAAAATTTGAATTTTAAATGAATCCAGATTGTTTCCTTGAGAAAATATTTTGAAATATAAAGTCCTGGGGTTGGAAAATGACAGAGTATTGAATAAAGACCCAGGTTTTGAAATTGATTTTGAAATAAAAGCTTTAAAATTCAAATCTGGATTGAATGTTTTGAAATAGGAGTGCTGGATCTCGAAAATGAGATGCAATGTCATGCAATGCTATGCAATGACATGCAATGATATGCTGAATTCATGCAATGATAAGCAATGACACATGAAATCGATGAATACTGAATGAGGAGGAAAATTTGGGGTGTTTACAGCGAGGTATCTTCCTTTCAGGTTTGGGTTAAACTTGAGACTCGTTCCAACGAGATTCCTCGTTCTAACGAGATGTTTCCTTCCAATCCCATCATGGTTCTTTCCATTGTTTTAAATCGAGTGAATGTGATAGAATATTCACCTAGTCTATTTGGGCTAAGTAAACGATGAGATTCATCAGGATTGAATCTCTCATTTTGAGAGCCAATAACAAGAGAAATAGAGCATGCCTCCTTTGATTCTCATTTTAGCTTAGTATCTCATATGGTTTCATAATTGAAAATGCACATTTAGGATAGATTCATTATATGTATTTCATTTATTTTATATAGCTTTATGATTATCCATTTTAGAATCTGTAAATTTCATGATATTTCATGCAATTTTATTCATTCATAAATTATGTAAATTCCATGGTTATAAGATTTATGTGTCATTAAACTTCTGTAAAAAAATTGGATTAGTTTGAAATTCAGAATTTCGTAAAAAAAATAAAAGATTGGCCTTGGATTTTGAAATTCTAGAAATCCCGATTCCTATCTTAGCAGACAAAAGCATCTGAGACATCCCGAATAGACTATCCTAATCTCCCCCTAAAAATTACAGTAGATTCATGGTGGAATCTACTAATTGTCTGAAAATTTTGGGATCTTTAATAGTAGATTTGATCTCTGTTAAAAAATCGATTTTCCCAGACCTCTATGAAAACCTCAAATTTTCCTTGTCAGGGTATAGACAGACTTTAACATGCTGTGTCTGCTCAACCCGTAGCTTGAATGCGAAAACTTTCAACACTAAAGTTGTTCCTAACTCATTTTCTTGTCATTTCCCAAAATTTGGGAATTTTTTGGATTGTCCAAGTATTTTTCCCGGATTTATTTTTTCTGTCTGACAGATTCCAATATCCATAAATTCCAGAGTTATGGGTCTCTGATAACAGTGTGTCCATTTCCAGACCGTAACTCGAATCCCAATACTGTAAAAATAATAAATTTTGCTATGTTTGTCAAGGACATTTTCCCACAATTTCAGTCATTTTCCCATCTATCTACTATTTTTCTCATATTTTCTCCCAAAACCTGTCTGTTTGCCCTAAATCTTAGAGTCGCCGGATTCTGATCCGACTTGCCGGAGCCCGATCCGACTTGCCGGAGCTGTCCAGCTCCGACCATAGGTCAAAACCAGAATGTGTAAAAGTCAAAAATCTTTGCATAACTGTCCTCTATCACCCCATAAAATTTGGGAAATTTTTAGGAAAGTTTGATATCCGAAATCCAATTTAGAATCAACAATTTAGGCAAAATCTTGATTTTTTAAGATTTTTAGCTATTTTCCATATTAAGAAAATACAAAAAAAATAGATTTTCGAGCTCCATTCTATTTTTAGGATTTGTATAGGTGTCCATGCCAAATTTGGCTCAATTCCAAGTTCATTTGCTATATAGGTTAGTTTATCTTTAAATTTAGAAGCGAAAATCAGATGAAAATCAAGTTAAATTTGATATTTTATGACATTTTCATCATTTTAGGGTTTTATTCATGTAAATAAGCATGTAATATCATATTAGGGTTAATTTCAATCTCATTTGCATTTCAATTTTCTATTTTTGCAAAATTTATTTCAGAAAACCCTATTTTCAAGGCCATAGTCTTGTTATCATGGGCATTTTGGTCATTTTGACCATAATTTCGAAATTTCAATCTTTAATTCCTTAAATTTTCATGCATATCATCATATCTCATCATATTATGTTTGATTTATTTTATTTGATTTTCAAAATTCCAAATTTTATAAAAATTCTTTCAGAAACCCCTGATTTCAAAGTCATCAGGGGCATTTTGGTCATTTTGACACCAATTTCGAATTTTCGAGTTTATTTTCGAAATTTATTTATTATTTATCATGTTTATATCAAAGGGGGTATGAATTTGGGTTTATATCTGAGTAATGTCTGATAATTTCCAATATTTTCGGATAAATTCAGAAAAACCTACATTTTTGTGCTAACATTGTTTTCTAGTTTTGCAGAAACATTCAAGAGGAAGACTTAGCCATTTTATTTATTTATTTTATTCAATTTAATGTAAAAAGCAATGTAATATTTGGAATAAGAGTTGTTTTTTCAGTTTAGAATAGGATTGCATTGCATATAGTTTGATTTCTGCAAAATTCCAATATCTGATGTATGATTCATGTGCATTTTTTCCAAATTCACTATGGTTGACATGAATGGCACGTGCACAAGCTCTTATGGAGTTTATAAACTTGGTGGAATTTGTATTTTTGGCCATAGTCAGAATACGAATAAACCCTAGATTTATGATCTTCGTATTAGCCACATTGAGTCTACACTCTTAAACTAACTTCAAAAATGCACTGCATTTCTCAAAGTTTCAAAAGGATTTCCCAATTCTTCAATGAAATTCCCTTTCAAATTCATTCATTCATTCAATTTACATCATTTTTTAAAATCATTTCTCAATTTCATTTCAGGAAAAAAAAATTCTCAAAAAATTTCCAAGTCTTTCTCAGGATTTGATTTTCTTAGAATCCTAAGTTTTCACATGAGATTTCAAAGCATTTCCCAAGTTCAAATCAAGATTTTCCAATGTTTTAAAATTCTCAAATTTCAAAATCCCAAGTTTTTAGAAATCGATTTTTTTAGAATTCCCATTTTCCTGAGAATCCATTTTCCATTTCAAAAATCATTTTCAAATGAACTTCCTGATTTTCTCAAGATTCTCAAATCCATTTCCTCAGAAAAGCTATTCAACGCTCAAAATCGATTTTTCAAAGTTCAAGTTTTCCTGAGAAATCATTTTCCAATGCAAATTTCTGATTTTCAATGAAATTTAATGATTTTCCCAAGTATTTCTCAAGCATTTTCCAAGCATATTTCAATTTTCCAAAGCAAACATCATGATTCTTAAACTTAAATTATTTTTCACATTTCATAGCACAAGCCTGATTCTCTGTGCATTCTAGGAAAATAGAGCATAATTTAGATAATTTAACTTAGTCAAAACATACATTTGATCCTTGGTTCGATTACCCTTGGTAAAGGCGCCAGGAATTGTTGAACCTCGTACCGACAGGCGGATCCCATTCCACAGAATTTTCCCACAAATTTTTAAAACGGAGGTGAGTAATTTTCAAAACCAAATTTCAAAACTTTAGTCGAGTTTGACTCGTGAAATTTGTTTCTCTCTCGCAAGAGAGGGGAAAATTTTTGCGATGATAACAGGTTTGGTGACCGAGATGGGACATGTCTTCGTCTGATCAATTGTGTGCTTTGACTTAGCTCAATTATCAAAATTGTGTTCTATGAACTCTCAGCTTTTAATTTCTGATATCAAATGAACCTAGAAGCCTAGACTTGAACCCAGCTGACATGGACTGCATGTAGACTAGGCATGGTTTGGTAGGACCATATTGAGGAGAATTATCCATGCTCACTTAGACTTAGGTCTGAAATACAACACTCCTCAATCTAGGATTTGTATGAAAACAATGTTTGCTTCTTCAAAATTTTCAAAATCTCTATCTCTTTAGGTTTTAGAGCCCTCTGTTTGCTTGCATGTGCTCATGTTTTAAAAAACCACCCCACCTATGTCTACCCGGTCTTCACGTTGCTGGGCTCTCTTCCAGAACCATAGTTCGGGTCAGAGCCTCACAACTAGGCCACTTATTTGGGATAACGCTCCCCTGCCACGTACCAAGAGCCATAGTCCAACGTATATCGGCAGGTGCTCAAGGATGTTGAGAAAACACAAGCTTAGAAACAGAGATAAATTTTTATGCCACGTACATCGAGCCTCGGCTTGAGTGTATTGGCATAGCTGGATTGGACACAGATGATCTGAGCCTATAGTCAGGATTAGGGTCCTAAAGCTCTTTCAAAATTGATGCATTTAGAGTCAGCTTCTTAGGGATTGTTGTATGTGCATAATTGTTTGTGATTGAATGTATGATATTCATTTTCGTCTTATTTTCCCATATTTTTCCCAATTTTTCCAAAATACCGAACAATTTTCCAAAATACCTCATTTTTCATCTTTTGTGAAATATGTTTTTTTTCTCAAAAACCCTGGATGATTTTTCCAAATTATCCACCTTTTCTTCAAAACTCCAGGTGATTTTCCATTCTTTTGTTCCTCTGGATTTCGAATTTCCAGCTTTTTATTTTATCTTGCTTGCAATTTTCAAAATTCTTGTATTTTCCAAAGTCTAATTCCAATCTTCCTATCTTTTAGTCCAATGGCATCCAGTCAGCTCGATTATGTTTTTCCTGAGGGTCACATCTCCTACGAGGTGCGACAAAGTCTTCCTAAGCATCGATCTCTCAGCACGAGACCCTTCTTCCCTTGGTGGTACTACATTTGGTTCAAAAACTTCTCCCGTATGTTTCTGGACCACTTGAGCGATTGCAGGTTGGAACTGGCATCTGCAGTGGGAAAGTTGACAGTCAATGGCAATCTGATCCATGCACTGTCAGAGTGGTGAAATTTGCACACTTGCATATTCTGGTTCCCATGGGGCGAGATGACCTTGTTGATGGACGAATTTTCAGAGATCATGGGATTGCCCGAGCCAGCCGGTCAGCCTGGAGATCCATTAGAGCAGCAATTTTTTATCAATGTCAAGGGTCTGGACCCTAAAGATGTTGTGGCTCGCATGACAGGGCGCAAGTCTTGGCCACTGATTAAAGAAAATGGGAATGAGTACGTGAGTCTAATCGAGATCTACCGACAATACGGGGCATTCACGGAAGTCAGTTCGCTATCCAAGACAGCTCGAGAGAGAATTCAGCATGAGATGGTTTTGTGCACTGTGGGACTCGCTTTCTTTCCAGACGGACAGAATTATGTGAATGTTAGAATAGTACAACTTCTGAGAAGATGCGGAAGTCGACAGACCAGCCATATTTCGATAGCCATGGTCGTGCTTGCTTTTCTATACAGAGGATTGACTCGTTTCATGCCTGGAGAGTCCATCTTAGTCGAGGGATGTACTTATGCACTTCAGTCTTGGTTTCTTCAGCATGTGCCGACCAGAGCTAGTTCGTTCAGATACAACGGCAAGGAGCTCCTTCCAGTTGCACGGTACCGATTCCTGATTGATCATCTGCAGGAAGAAGAAGTGGTATGGGACTATTTTGATCGAGAGTTATCACCTCCCATATACACCTATGCATATGGCAAGAGATTCAAGTTGCTTGGTTCATTCTTCTGCGCTTATTATCATCCAGAGCGGTGTGTTTGACAGTTTTCTCAGAGACAGAAGTGCATAGAGATGCGGCTGCTATCAGGAGTTGTGTCAGTTGCACAGTGGTCCGGAACATATCATTCTGCCAGATATGGTTGGGACTCTTTTGTTACTCTTACACTTTTTCTCGGTCCTCGTGTCTCTGTTGATTATAAAGAGTGGTGGCAAATTGTTTGTCCGCCCCCTCTTTCCCAAGTTTATTATTGATGCAATCATATTTTCCCTTCAATGAATAAAAATCTTGCAAATTCTTCAATTCTTGGTTTGACGACCTCGCCTAGGTAACAAGGCATAATTTTCAGTTGTTTATTTTCTTTGCAAAGGAATGACAACGCAATTGTCGTAATCCCAGCGACGACTCAATCCCTAGTAATGGGATACTCTTTCATTTGTCTACCAAAATTCTCAGCAAATATTTTCTTCCAATCAAAATCTCTTTCAAAAGCCTAACCATCAATTTTGCCCTGCATAGAGCATTCGTGATATTTAAATGGTTCAGACAAGGTTAGGAAAGAAAACTGCACCATTCGAAGGCATTGCATATTCAACAGCTTCAGAAGAAGAAATGGATTCCCCGCGTTCAGGCAGAAATGAAGGGCAGCAGGTTGAGGATGACATTAATCCCCAAATGTATGCCATGTTCAAAAAGATGATGAGCAAGATGCTGGCAGAGCAAGCTGAAGCCAGTGCAGAGCAAACCCAAGTCAAGCAAAAGGTAAAAGATCGGGCACTCAAAAAGGCCTCAAAGGTAGCCAAGAAGTCTATTTAGAATGCTGATACAATCGATGAAGAAGAATCAGTGAAGGATTCAGATGAAGAATTTTAGACTCATCAGGCATTTTGGAAATCAACTCATGGGCAAAGGTCAGCCCATAAATTCAAAGATCAGTCTATCAATGATTCTGACCAACCACAGTTCAGAGATGTGGTCAGAATGGTTCAAGATTTGCAGGCCCACGACAAGGGCAAGAAAGTCTTCATTAGCGAAAACTTCTATGATGGTTTGGATGGGGACGACAATCTGGATAATCTCCCTAAGAAATTTATCAAATTCGATGGTTCTAGCGACCATAAGGCACATCTTGCCATCTTCTTTGCTGAATGCTCCAAATTCAAGCGAGATAATCAGGCATTTTTCCTTTGTTTCCCTCACAGTCTGGAGGGAACAACGGCAAAATGGTACTCAGAACATGTTAACCCAATAGAACTAAAAGAATTTAACAAGGTGGTAAACATGTTCATCGAGCGATTCCTCTTTAATGCTGAGGCACTTCCCACCCTCAGTCATCTCTGTGGCCTCAAACAGAGAGAAAATGAAAAGGCCAGAGATTTTATTCATCGCTGGAGATCAGCCTGCAATAAGATGAGGGATCCCATATCAGAGGGGCATGCGTTGTCCCTAATTCTAAGCAATTTCTCACAGCCTTTAAGAGGCATCATCTCTATTGCACCATCAAGGATGTTCATTGAATTGATAGAGCGTGCTGAATGGCTCAAGTTGAGCATGGAAAACGGAGTTTATGAAGGCTTCACTTTCACTAAGAGCAACAGTCAGAATGAGCAGAAGAAAAAGGCTCATTTCACTCATTCTGTCAGAAATAATAATTGGAACCATCGTAAGGGACAGAATAGAGACTTTTGTTATGGTGTAGAGGGTTTAAATCCTCATAAGAATGATCAGAAAGGAAAATCTATCACCTAGTTCAACAAACCACTTCAGTTAGAACAGGGACCAAAGCCCCGTGAAAAAGTGAAACATGAAGGATGGAGCTATGATAGGAAGTTCACTCCACTGAAGCAATCACTCGAGACTGTGCTCGAGTATATGTTGACCAAAGAGATGGTCAAATTGCCAAGGTTGGTCGATCCCCTGTGCTCATGGGAAAATTCAAAGATCAATTCTGCAAATTTCACAAAACAATGAGGCACGGTACTGAGAACTGCTTTGTTCTCAAGAATATTGTTCAGGATCTCATCGACAAAAATATTTTGGTAGAGGGTGCCGAATATGAGAATATGGAAATTCTGAAGAAACTGTTTCCTCATCATTTTACAGTGGTCATCTCTGAGCAGCCTTTTTAACCACAAGAGCATATCAGGCCATGCTCTGAAAAAGATATGCAAGCTCAACATCAGGTCCTTATGCTGCAGCAGGCTCAGTCCAAAGCTCAAAAAATGGACCTTATCTCAGCCTTTGGCAAAATGAAGGTATCTGCGAAACCTGTCAAATCATCCTCTGAGGCTACTAAAGGAATTCCTGAATTCCTTAAACACTTCATCAAGCCTGCCCCAGAGAAAAATGAGACATAAACTCAAAAGTCGATAACAGCATTATCCAATGTCTCAATTTTGGATCTAGCCCAAGCTTTCGCCAAACATCAGCAGATGTTGGATGATCTATTGCGGAAAATCAAGGTGAAACCGAGTATAACTCCTGAAGACATGGCCCAGATAGTCAATTAGGCCATGACAAATGCTCTGATTACTATTTCAGATGAGGATCTTCCGAAGCCTCATCTATTCCACAACAATGCTTTGTATGTTGTGATTCGAGCCAGAGGAATGACTATTCCTCATGTGCTGATAGATGGAGGTAGCAGCCTCAACATATGCCCAGAAATGACAGTCAAAGCTTTGGGCATCAAAGAATAAGAATACATCCCGGACCCAATCACCATCTACGGGTTCGATAATCATGGCTAGACCGCAAAAGGAAAAATCTTCCTAGAGATTTTCATTGACTACTCAGTCTATTCAGTTCTCTTTCATGTGGTCAACGTGCCGCCAACATACAATCTGTTGTTGGGATGACCATGGATCCACAACACGAATGCAATACCGTCTACTCTTCATCAGTGTGTCAAGTGGTCAAAAGGTGGAATGATCACAACAGTCTTGGGCGAAGATCTGGAGCAGAGGCTAGCACAACCCATGGTTCCAGGGCCCACTTTCACTACTGATATCCCTAGCATTAGGGGCATTAAAGAGGTCGGTTTCGAAGAAAACTCAGGAATACTACAGATGGCAGAACAGCCAGCGCATACAGTGGCCATGACTCGATGGAGAGACCCACAATTTTTTAAGATTGGAGGACAAATTGACTACAGCACATTCAGGGATCATCCTCTGTTCTCTCAATTTATGAAGGCTAAAAAGGAATTTGATCTTTTAGTAAAGCATGGTTATCAGCCTTTTCAAGGCCTGGGCAAGAATGGAGATGGTTGTCTCGAGCCTGTAATTCCTTAGCACTATCCTAGAGGAGCTGGATTGGGCTTTAATGGCAGAAGATCTCAGAAGGGCACTATTTTCGTCAAGGGGACACATTAAAATAATCTGATTGTCTTTTCATTTCTATTCTTTTGTTTTCGTACTGGGATGATATTCTGTTTCATTTCAATCATTGTCATCAATTCAATCTTTCAATAAAGTTGCAAGTTTCCTTTATCTATCTGAATGCCATTTGTCTCTTTACTTCTCAATATCAAATACTCACAAAATTGCCATTATTTTGCTCTTTTATTTTTCCAATTATTTTCTCAATTAAAGCAATTTGTTTTATGATGAGTGATTTCCCTGAATCAATTTATTCTCCAATTTTCAGAATGCCTTCCCGATCTATCAAGAAGCTCGTTCTTAATCCAAATGTCTTTTTGAAGCCGGCAGTGATTCATCAGGTCAAAATAAGAACAGAATGCAGTCAGACTACAAAGCAGTCAGAAGAACCCGCAGAGTTCGATTCAGCTCTTCAAGAATTACCAGAATTTGCATCAATTCAGAAACAAGATGAGCCATCATCCTTAGTTCAGGATCCGATTGAGAATATCAATATTGGACCAGAAGACGATCCCAAAATTCTCAAGATTGGCAGCAGTTTGTGCCCGGAAGAGAAAGAAAGGCTCACCCATTTTCTTAAGCAACATGAAGAAGTGTTTGCATGGACATACGAGGACATGATAGGTCTGTGTAAACACCCCAAATTTTCCACATCTATTCTCAAACAACCCTCCTCGTGCAGTGCCAACCCTATTAGGTCAGTGTAGGAGTCAAACCCTGAGTCAGTTTCAGAAAATTACCACTTTACCCATTTTCATTAGGAAAATTACCATTTTACCCCATCCCAGACCCCAGTCAGTCGGAGTCAACCAAGCTCATTGGTTAGTTCAGAACATTTAGAATATCAATCATTTCAAGCTCATCTGAGCTCACAATGAACTGACCATTTCCATTTCTGACAATTCCTGCCAAAATGGGATCATTTATTCAGAAATGAGCTCATTTCTCACTCAAATCCAAGCCAATTGTCTCTCAGTCAGTCATTCATAGTCAGTCATGCTTCCCAGAGTCTAACTTGAGCTCACCAGGAGTTCGGGTGCTCCCGTTTCAGTTCAAAACCATTTCTAAGTGGTCAGGAGCCCATTTTAGTCCATTTCAGCTCTTTCGGCTGAAATTGAGCCGAGTTCAGTCAGTTGAGCTAGTGTTCGAGCTTCGATTTTAGTTCATGTCAGTATTATTGACCTTTATTTTAACTCAAAGCCAGCTCAGGTTTGTAATTCATTTCACTCCAGTGACCATTCCGTACCATTTGTTTAAAATGACAGCTTTTCTTGAAAATTCAGTCGGAAAGGTCAGTTGAGTTAGTACAATTGTCAATTCATTTGAATTCTGAAACTCTAGAATCCAGCTCAATCTAGCTCATCTCAGTTCAATCCAGCTCGAACCCCAATTTTCAGTGTCACTCTGACCCATTAGAGTCCCGAAAACCATTTCTTGAGCTATTTTGCAAATTTTATCAATTTTAATGCTTTTTAAACTGATACAAGTGTCAATCGGGGTCTGACATCCAAAATTCTTTATTCAAGGTTAGCATTTCGCATAGCATTTCATGTCTTTTCTCATCATTTCATATCATTTCTCAGCATTTCATAACATTTCATCACATTTCATTTTATTTCATTTTCGAAGTCCAAAACTCCAGTTTTATAAATTTCAATCCAGATCGACTTTTAAAAGCTTTCAGAAATCAATTTCAAACCCTGGGTTTCCAAAATTGACATTTTTACCCTCAAGAGTCTAAATTTGGAAATATTTTCTCAAGAAAAATAATCTGGATTTATTTCAAACTCAAATTTTTGAATTCTACACAGGATTTGCTTCGCAACGGGGTATTGAACTTCAAAATTCGAGCTCGTTTCAAAAACTGCCAAAAATAGCTCGTTTTGTCTGAAAAAAGAGTTGGAAGCATTTTTTCGAGAAAAACAATCTGGATTTCTTTCAAAATTACATTTTTAAATTCTACATTGGATTTCCTTCGCAACGGGGTATTGAACTTCAAAATCCGAGCTCATTTCAAAAACTGCCAAAAATAGCTCGTTTCGTCTGAAATTTTTTTGAAAAGACTATTTTACCCCTCTAATCGTCAAAATGAATTTCAAAATAGGAATTTGGACCCGTTCTGAGATGGCCCATTCATTTACATTTCTACTTTATTAAAAAAAAATATTTCTTTTTATTTGTTTGTTTTTTGTTTTTATTGATTTTTATTTTTTTATTTTAGAGAGGAGGTGGGACCCACAAGGTGGTCACCCAAACCTCCAGCCCCACTTTCCATTGTTTTTCTCATTTTTTCTTTCCCTTTTCCTTTTTCCCTCCTTTTCTTTCTTTCCTTTCTTTTTCCCTTTTCTTTCTTTTTTTCCTTCCCTTCCTTCTTTCCTTCTTCCCTTCTTTCCTCCCTTCCTTTCCCTCTTACCCATCCAGGTAAACCCTTTTTTTCTTCCCTTTCAAAAAAAACTTATTGACATAAAAAACTTAGGAAAATCTTATGAGTTCCTAAGTTAAAAAAAAAAAAAACAAAAGAAAGAGAGGAGGAGATTCATACGGCTGCCCAAGAGTCCTCTCTCTCTCTCTCTCTCTCTCTCTCTCTCTCTCTCTCTCTTGGCTGCAGCTATCCTTGGCTGCAACTCCCAGCCATTGAAGCCACTTTGAAGCACCATCCTCACCACCTGCACCAGCCTTCTAGCAGCCCACCTTGCTGCACCTTCAGCTGCACCAAGGCAGCCACCACCTTCAACCACCACAGCTACTTTGAAGCAGTCTTCAGCATCATTGGCAGCTCCCTTCCAGCCTTCCTTCAGCCCATCTCAAGGCAACTCCAACCACAGCAGACAGTTTCAGCACTCCTATATGTCCCAACAGCACCACCAATGTTGAATTAACTCCATCACCATAGTTAGAACCTTGAAGCGTCACCTACAATCGGATCTTAGAAGTACCACCTCTCCCTTTGAGCCGTACCCTAGCAGCCTTCTCTATTGCTTCTTCAACTCCATTCGTTGCAACCAAACCATCCAAGGTAAGCCATTATTCCTTCATCTCATAATTTTCATTAGCTTATGGTGCGTATGATGTCCATTCCTATCGCCCATTGATTAGAGATCATTGGGCTTCATCTTTTTTTTTATGAATGTTATGCAATCAAATCAATGGCTAGATTTACAGTTGCATGAGTATTTTTTTTTTTTTTCATTATTTTAAATCAAGTAAATACAATAGAGTCTTCATCTAATCTATTTAGGCTAAGTAAACGACGAGATTCATCTATCTATTGGATTGAATCTCTCGTTTTGAGAGCCAATATCAAGATGAATCATGCTTCCTTGTTGGTTTTATTCTTTATCATTTTACATGAAGATTACTAACATATTTAGGTTCATTTCACTATTTAGATAATCATTTTTATTCATGTAGTATAGCCTTCATTAACATTTGATTTAAGATTTATAGGTTTTGATTTGTGCATATAGTCCAGTTATGATTTCATGTAAAGATTTTCACTCAAAAAATTTGAAAATTTTATGATAGATGTTATTATTTGTCTATGATCGTTTGCCAAAAACATGATTCAATTAGGGTTTTAGAACTCTTCTAAATCAATCGAACTCAAAATCGGGTTTTCTATCTCTCTGAATTTTCAATTTCTGCTTTAGCAGACAAAAACCTAAAAATTCACACCTGTGGGGGATTCAAATCATCTTTCAAAAATTACAGTGGATTCTTAATTGAATCTACTTATTATCTGGAAATTTTGAAGTTTTTCCAAGCAGTTTTGGCCTCTGTAAAAAATCGGATTTCGCAGACCCCTGGGAAAATCTCAATTTTTGTTTGTCAGGGTATAGACAGACCTTAATGCACCGATTCCGCCCAATTCGTAGCCCGTCTGCGAAAACTTTCAACATGAAAGTTCTTACTAACATTATTTACTGTCATTTCCCAAAATTTGGGAATTTTTGGATCTATTTCATTAGTTTTCCCGGATTTTCCTTTTCTGTCTAACAGATTCCAATGTCCAGAAATCTCAGAGATTTAGGTCTCTGATAACAGTATGGCTTTTTCCAAACCATAACCCGAATCCCAATGGTGTCAAAATATCAAATATTTCTATGTTTGTCATAGACATTTTCCCACAATTGCAGCCTTTTTTCCATCTGTCTGCCATTTTTCCCATGTTTTCTACCAAAACCTGTCTGTTTCCCCTAAATTCTAGAGTCGCCGGATTCCGATCCAACTTGCCGGAGTGGTACAGCTCCGACCATAGGTCAAAACCAGAAAGTGTAAAAGGCAAAAAATCCTTGCCTTACTGTTATCTGTCACCCCATAAAATTTGGGAAATTTTTATGGAAGTTTGATATCCTAAATCCTCTTTAGAATCAACATTTTAGGCAAAAATCACAAAATTTAGGGTTTTTACTTGAATTTTCATATTTAAAAATACAAAAAATTTTAGATTTTCGAGATTAATTCTATTTTTAGGGATATTTTAGGTGTCCATGCCAAATTTGGCTTAATTCCAAGTTCATTTGCTCCATGTGTTAGTTTATCTTTAAGTTTAGAAGCAAAAATTAGGTTAAATTTGATATTTTATGATATTTTCGTCATTTTAAGGTTTTTATCATGTACATGAGCATATAGAATTATATTAGGGTTAATTTTAATGTCATTTTCATTTCACATTTTTTATTTTTCCAAAATTTATTTCAGAAAACCCTGGTTTCAAGGCCATAGTCTTGTTATCGGGGGTATTTTGGTCATTTTGACCTAAATTTCGAAATTTCAATTTCTAATTCTCCAAAATTTCATGCATATCATCATATTTTATCATATTATGTTTGATTTATTTCATTTGATTTTCAAAATTCCAAAATTTACAAAAATTCTTTCAAAAAACCCTGATTTCAAGGTCATCAGGGGTATTTTGGTCATTTTGACCCCAAATTCGAATTTTCAAGTTTATTTTTGAAATTTATTCATTATTTATCATGTTTATATCAAAGGGGGTATGATTTTGGGTTTATATCTGAATAATATCCGATAATTTCCCATATTTTCGGATAAATTCAGAAAAACCTACATTTTTATGCTAACCTTGTTTTCTAGTTTTGCAGGAACATTCAAGAAGAAGATTTAGTTTTTATTTCTTTTATTTCAATTCAATGTAAAAATTAATGTAATATTTGGAATAAGAGTTACTTTTCTGCTTAGAATAGGGTTGCATTGCATATAGTTTAATTTCTGCAAAATTCCAATATCTGATGTATGATCCATGTGCATTTATTTCAAATCCACTATAGTTTACACGAATGGCACATGCACAAGCTTTTATGGAGTTTATAAACTCGATGGGATTTGTATTTATGGCCATAGTCAGAATACGAAGAAAACCAAGATTTATGATCTTAGTATTAGCCACATTCAGCCTACACACTTAGGCAAACTTCAAAATGCACTGCATTTCTCAAAGTTTTAAAAAGATTTCCCAATTCCTCAATGAAATTCCATTTTCAAATTCATATTCATTCATTCATATTATTCAAATTGCATTATTTTCAAATTCATTTTCCAATTTCAATTTCAGAAAAATCAATTTTCTTAAGGATTTACCAAGTCTTTCTCAGGATTGGATTTTCCCAGAATTCTAAATTTTCAAATGAGATTTCAAAGTATTTCCCAAGTTCAAATCAAGATTTTCCTATGTTTTAACATTCTCAAATTTCAAAATCCCAAGTTTTCAGAAATCCATTTTCTCAGAATTCCTGTTTTCCTAAGAATTCATTTTCCCTTTCAGAAATCCCTTTTCCAATGAACTTCCTGATTTTCTCAGAATTTTCAAATCCATTTCCTCAGAAAAGTAATTCCAAATTTCAAAATCAATTTTTTAAAGTTCAAATTTTTCTGAGAAATCACTTTCCAATGCAAATTTCTGATTTCCAATGAAATTCAATGATTTTTTCAAGAATTCAATTTTCAAGTACTTTTCTAATTAATTTTCAAGCATATTTAAATTCTCCAAAGCAAACATCATATTTTCTCAAACTTGCATTACTTTCAAAATTTCATAGCACAAGCCTGATTCTTTGTGCATTCTAGGAAAAATAGAGCATAATTTAGCTATTTGAGTCGAGTTAAAGCACATAATTGGTCATTGGTTCAATTACCCCTGGTAAAGGCGCCAGGAACGGTTGAACCTCGTACCGACAGGCGGATCCCATTCCACGGAATTTTCCCGCAAATTTTCAAAACAGAGGCGAGTTAATTTTCAAAAACCATTTTCAAAACTTTGGTCGAGTTTGACTCGCGAAATTCGTTTCTCTCTCGCAAGAGAGGGAAAAAAAATTGCGATGATAACAGGTTTGGCGACCGAGATGGGACCTGTCCTCGCCTGATCAATTATATGCTTTAACTTAGCTCAATTATCAAAATTATGTTCTATGGAATGTCAGCTTTAATTTCTGATATCATGTGAACCTAGGAGCCTAGACTTGAACCCAGCTGACATGGATTGCATATAGACTAGGCATAGTTTGGTAGGACCATATTGAGGAAAATTATGCATGCTCACTTAGACTTAGGTCTGAAATACAACACTCCTCAATCTAGGAATTGTATGAAAACAATGTTTGCTTCTTCAAAAAATTTCAAAATCTCTATCTCTTTAGGATTTAGAGCCCTCTGTTTGCCTACATGTGATCATATTTCAAAAACCACCCCACCTATGTCTACCCGGTCTTCACGTTGCTGGGCTCTCTTCCAGAACCATAGTTCGGGATAGAGCCTCACAACTGGGCCACTTATTTGGGCTAACGCCCCCCTGCCACGTACCAAGGGCCAGAGTCCAACGTATATCGGCAGGCGCTCAAGGATGTTGGGAAAACACAAGCCTATACCCGGAGATGAGTTTTATGCCACGTACATCGAGCCTCGGCTCGAGTATATCGGCATAACTGGATTGGACACAGTTGATCTGAGCCTAGAGTCAGGATTAGGGTCCTAAAGCTCTTTCAAAATTGATGCATTTAGAGTCAGTTTCTTAGGGATTGCTGTATGTGCATAATTGTTTGTAATTGAATATATGATATTCATTTTCGCCTTATTTTCTCATATTTTTCCCAATTTTTTCAAAATACCGAACAATTTTCCAAAATACCTCATTTTTCATATTTTATGAAATATCTCCTTTTTCTCAAAAACCTTGGATGATTTTTTCAAATTATCCACCTTTTCTTTAAAACTCCAGGTTATTTTCCATTCTTTCGTTCCTCTGGACTTCGAATTTTCAGCATTTCACTTTATCCTGCCTGCAATTTTCAAAATTCTTGTATTTTTTTCAAAGTCTAATTCCAATCTTCCTATCTTTCAGTCTAATGGCATTCAGTCAGTTCGACTCTGTCTTTCCTGAGGGTCACATCTCCTATGAGGTGCGACAAAGTCTTCCCGAGCATCAAGCTCTCAGCACCGGACCCTTCTTCCCCCGGTGGTACTATATTTGGTTCAAAAACTTCTTCCGTATGTTTCCGGACCATTTCAGCGACTGTGGGTTGGAACTGACATCTGCAGTGGGGAAGTTGACAGTTAATGGTAATCTGATCCATGCACTGGCAGAGCGGTGGAATCCGCGCAATTGCACATTCTGGTTCCCATGGGGTGAGATGACACTACTAATGGATGAGTTTTCAGAGATTATGGGACTGCCTGAGCCAGCCGGTCAGCCTGGAGATCCATTAGAGCAGCAGTTTCTGATCAATGCCAAGGGTCTGGACCCTAAAGATGTTGTGTCTCACATGACAGAGCATAAGTCTTGGCCACTGATTGAAGAAAATGAGAATGAGTACGTGAGCCTGATCGAGATCTACCGACAGTATGGAGAATTTGCAGAAGTCAGTACGCTATTCAGAACAGCTCGAGAAAGAATCCAGCATGCGATGGTTCTGTGCACTGAAGGGCTCGCCTTCTTCCCAAATATACATATGCATATGGCAAGAGATTCAAGCTACTTGGCCCATTTTCCTGTACCTACTACTATCCAGAGTGATGCATCAGGCAATTCTCTGAGAGACAAAAGCACGTAGAAGCTCGGCTACTATCAGGGGTTATGCCAGAGTTCAACCTTGCATCAGCGCAGTGGTCCAGAACATACCATTCTGGCAGATATGACTGAGATTCTTTCATCATTCTCACTCTTTTCCTCGGTCCACATGTCTCTGCTGATCATTGAGAGTAGTGGCAGACTGTCTATATGCTCCCACTTTCTCAAGTCCACTATTTATACAATCATATTTTTTCTTTAATGAAGAAAAAACATCCTTCAATTTTCATTCTATCATGGTTTGACGACCTTGCCTAGGTGACAAGGCATATTTGCAGTTGTTTGTTCTCCTTGCAAAGAATGGCAACACAATTGTCGTGACTCCAGTGGCGACCCAATCCCTAGTAATGGGATGTTCTTTCAATTATCTACCAAATTTTCATCAAATATTTTTCCTATATTCATTTCTATCATGAATCTTCATCATCAAAATATAATCATCCATCTTATTCTGCAGAGAATATCGATATTTCCAAGTGGTTCAGATCAGATCAAGCAAGAAGACACCACTATGTCAGTGCATCAGTGATTTTAGAAGCAGGCAAGAAGAAATGGATTCTCCAAGATCTGCCAGAAGATAGATTTCGAATGATAGGGATGACATCGATCTTGTTGCATATCAGATGTTCAAGAAAATGATGATTAGGATGATGTATGAGTAAGCTGAAGACAGTCTCAGAAAGGCTCTCATCAAGGAGAAGACATCTGCCTCCTTTTCTCAGAATATCACTGGCAAGAGCGACAAGTGATTCGGCGCGTGTCGGCCCGATATTTTATTCTCGCCAATGTCCTCTATCATCGTGGATTCAGTTCTGAATATTCCAAATGCCTAGACGAAGATGAAGCCAAAGAAGTTGTGCAGGAGGTACACAAAGGCATTTGCGGTGGTCACGTCAGCTACCAAACTCTTATCAAGCAAATCATCTGGACGGGATATTATTGGAAGACTATGCTACAAGATTGCTACCATTTTGTGAAGAAGTGTGCCCTATGCTAGATGCATGCACCTTCGGTTCATGCATCGGCAACATATTTGCAATTTGTTATCTCTTCATGACCATTTTTTATGTGGGCCTTTGATGTTGTGGGCCCCATCACTCCTTCTGCTTCAAACAGCTACAAATATTTTCTTGTCGCAACATAATATTTTACTAAATGGGTCGAAGCTATCACTCTACCCACAGTCGAAGGTCGACATGTGGTTTCATTTATCCACAAGAATATCCTTTGTCGTTTCGGCATACTGCATGATATTGTGTCAGACAATGACAGTCATTTCAAGAATGAGAGAATGAGGACATTCTGCTCAAAATTCAGAATCCATCATCATTTCTCTGCTCCTTATTATCCTCAAGGGAATGGTCAAGCAGAGGCCACCAATAAGATTTTGATTCGAATCCTGAAGCGAACTTTGGAAATAGGCCGTGACTGGCATGAGAAGATTCATGATGCGTTGTGAGCATACAGAACCACCATTCGAACTCCAATTAATGCTACTCTGTCAGAACTTGTCTACGAAACTGAAGTAGTGCTGCCTCTACATGTTCAGAAACCTGTCTTGAAGTTCGCATCACTGCTGGAGTTACCGTTTGATCAGTATCATCAGCAGCGACTGGTACAACTTGATTTGCTCAATGAAAGAAGGCTCTGAGCAGCAGAGCACGCCCAATCATATCGGCAGAGCGTAGCCTGACAATATGCAAAATTTGTCATTGAAAGGAAATTCTGACTCAATGATCTAGGGCTCAGATCAACGACCTATCTCAAGCACCACCCGGGGGACAAATGGTCATCGAATTGAGAAGGGCCCTATGTTGTCGAGGAAGCATTACCCTGCAATTCATATCTGCTCATCAATGCTGATGGTGTGGAATTATCAGACTCTATCAATGCTCAACATTTGAAAATTTTCTATACTTAAATCCTTTATTTCATCCTTTGTAATTCCTCAATATATTTTCTTCAATAATGGTCAAATTCTTCTTTCCCAGTTACACTAGGGCATTATTTTAAAAATTATCTTCAAAACATCCTATATGCAGGCAGGATCAAACAAATCTCTCATTTTGCATGCATGTGCACTCATTTACATCATTTTGCATAATGCATTCATTTGCATTTACATGCATTCATTTGCATCCATTTGCATCAAGTTTCCCCTTCAGGTTAAGGGATAAACCTGAGTTTCTCCTTCAGGTTAAGGGATAAACCTGAACTACCCATTCAGGATAAGGGATAAATCCTGAGACCCCGACAGTTGTATAAGTCATCGTGAGGATGAAGACTAAAAATCCCTCATCAGAATCAGTCGGGTATATTTTCAAAGTCCAGTGTTCGTGCTGGTAAATTTTCTAAATCCAGTGTTCGTGCTGGTAAATTTTCAAAATTCAGTGTTTGTGCTGGTAAATTTTTCTAAATCCAGTGTTCGTGCTTGTAAAATTTCGAAATCCAGTGTTTGTACTGGCAATTCTTCAAAATCCAATATTTGTGCTGGTAATTCTTCTAAAAACAGTATTCGTACTGATCCATTTTCAAAATCCAGTACTTATACTGGTTCATTTTTAAAATTCGGTATTCACACTAGTACATCTTTCAAAATCCAACTGTTATTGGTCGGACTTTCAAAATCCAAATTTTATTGGTCAAACTTTCTAAAATCTGATTTTACTGGTTAATGTTTTCAAACCTAATCCATGTTGGTCTAGTCTTCTTGCGGGATTCGAGTTCCGACTCGAATTTTCTTTCCTTCGGGATTCGAGTTCCGACTCGAATTTTCTTTCCTTTTAATTAGTCTAGTTTTCCTTTGGGATTCGAGTTCCGACTCGAATTTTCTTTCCTTTTAATTACTCTAGTTTTCCTTTGGGATTCGAGTTCTGACTCGAATTTTCTTTCCTTCTAACCGGTCTAGTTTTCCTTTGAGATTCGAGTTCCGACTCAAATTTTATTTCCTTCTAATTAGTCTAGTTTTCCTTTGGGATTCGAGTTTCGACTCGAATTTTCTTTCCTTCTAATTAGTCTAGTTTTCCTTCGGGATTCGAGTTCTGACTTGAATTTTCTTTCCTTCTAATCAGTCTAGTTTTCCTTCGAGATTCGAGTTCCGACTCGAATTTCCTTTCCTTCTAACCGGTCTAGTTTTCCTTCGGGATTCGAGTTCCGACTCGAATTTTCTTTCCTTCTAATTGATCTACTTTTCCTTCAGAATTCGAGTTCCGACTCGAATTTCTTTTCCTTCCACAATGGATCTAGTTTTCCTTCGAAGATTCGAGTTCCCACCCGAGTTTTCTTTTCCTTCTGAATTGGTCTAGAAAATTAGAGTTCCGACTCGAATTTTCTTTCAAATTCAATTCAAATGTCTAGAATTGGTCTAGAAAAGTAGAGTTCTGACTTGAATTTTCTTTCAAAACCCAATTCATTTAGTTTTTCCTTGAAGATTTGAATTCTGATTCGAATCTTCCCTTAAAACCCAGTTTAGCACCTGGTCTATTCAAAGCTCACAAGTTGAATCCTTACTTCTTAGACTGTGATCCCTAGGTTAAATTTCTATGGAATTGATAGTTCTTAGGCTAAATCCCTATTGAACCCATGTCGTTCCCAGTGAACCAATGTCGTTCTCAACAGAACCAATGTCGTTTTTAGGTTGAATTCCTATTGAACCCATATTTTTTCAAGTGAGCCAATTCTCAATTTCGACTTCCAGGTCATCCAATTTCCAAATTTTCAATTTCCAATCTCAACTTTGACCTTCGGGTCAATCAAATTCCAATGTCGGTCCTCAGAACATCCAATCACCAATGTCGGCCCTCGAGCCATCCAATTACCAATTTCGGCCCTTGGGCCACCCAATTACCGATCTGAGACCTCCGGGTCAACCAATTTCCAAATTTCTAATTTCGACCTTCGGGTCAATCAATTTCCAAATTTCCAATTTCAGACCTCCGGGTCAACCAATTTCCAAATTTCTAATTTTGACCTTCGGGTCAATCAATTTCCAAATTTTCAATTTCGACCTCCAAGTCAACCAATTTCCAAATTTTCAATTTCGACCTTCGGGTCAATCAATTTCCAAATTTCCAATTGCGACCTTTGGGTCAATCAATTTCCAATTTCCAATTTCCAATTTCCAATTTCCAATTTCAAATTTCAAATTTCAAATTTCAAATTTCAAATTTCAAATTTCAAATTTCAAATTTCAAATTTCAAATTTCAAATTTCAAATTTCAAATTTCAAATTTCAAATTTCAAATTTCAAATTTCAAATTTCAAATTTCAAATTTCCAATTTTCAAAATTTCCAAATTTCCAATTTCGACCTTCGGGTCAATCAATTTCCAATTTCCAAACTTCCAATTTCCAATTTCAAATATCAAATTTCAAATTTTCAAAATTTCAATTTCCAATTTCGACCCTTTTGGTCACCCAATACCCATTTCAGTCATTTCCTCTTGCGAGAGACCCTTTGTATAGGGAGAGTTCAAGGGAGCTCGTTCTTTTCGCATGCTATCCTCTGTTCACCTAGCCCCTTTTCAGGGAGAGTTTGAAGGGACTCGTGTCTATGTGAACCGTTTGCAAAACAAAATTCCAATTTCATACAAGGAACCCTTAGTTCAGGGAGAGCTTCGACGGAAGTTCGCTTTCCTTGTGATCACAATTTCATACTAGGTCATTTCATCATGGAGGACCCTCTTTTCAGAGAGAGTGTGATGGACTCGCTCCTTCATGACCAATTCATCGACCTCACCATTACCACCCCCCTTTCCATAAGAGAAGCCTAATGTTAGGAAGTTTTGACGAAAGCTTAATTTCTCTTCGAAAGTTCGTTTTGCAAACACCTCCTCTTCAGGGAAGAGAGGAGTAATTTCTATTTCCCATTTCTGAATCTTCTCCTTTGGGGAAAGGAGAAGAAAATTTCTGTCATGGATGTGTTGCGTTGTGCTTCAAATACTCGCTTCCACAAAGGATTTCAAGAAAATCTTGCCAATTTGTCATTAAATATTTGTTGATTTCAAAAATTTTTATTGCACAAAAACATTACCTCAGAATACCTTCAGTATTATTTCTGAAAGGTCAAAGCTTTCGTGAAAAAGGATTCAAAATTCAAATTCTTTCAATTGGCCAACCAAAAGGATGAAGAATAAATCCTCGATATGGCCAGCAAAAGGACATCCAATGTTGTTGCAAAGCCATAAGTGATCGGTATTGATCGCAGTCAATGGAACATTTTTAAAGATCATTCTTGGAAAATAAAGCAGTCGAAATATCCTGGGTGATACAGAAAAATCCATTAAATCCCTATATCTCCTCAATCACCTAAGCTGCAATTAAATATCTGCAAAAGGGATCTCTCAATTGTCGTCAAGATGAAGGCGAATTAGGCGAGTAGACCCCCGGGGCCAAAGAATATTTGAATCATCTCCAAGATGACGGAGTTTGTGACGGATCTTTTCAGGGAAAGTTCAGAGCACCATCAAGATGAAGGCGACTGCGATGAGCCTCCCGACAAACCCTAAAAGATATTTAATTTCTGCTATCATCAAGAGATTTCCAACCAATGAGCCAATAACCGTCGATATAATCCCTGAGAGAAAAAGAAGAATCAGAACATCTCCAAGATGAAGGAGTTTGTGACGTACCCTTCCCCAAAAAAAAAAAAAAAAGAGAAAAGTCAGGACATCTCCAAAATGAAGGATAATGTAATAAAATCCCCAAAAGTTTAAGAGAGCTCTAATTCTGCCAAAAAAGAAAAAAAAATAATGGGCAGAAAGATCATCATGAAAAAAGAATCCCAGGATATCAGACTGCCGAATCTGTCAAGAATCTTCTTTAAAATTTGTGAAATTCTATTATCAATATTCCTTCACTAATTGCTTTCACAATATCAAGAATACTCTTTTTTCTATTCATATCAAGGAAATTTATAGCCTCCTTGAAAGAAAGTCAATTGCAAGAAATTTGAATTCGAATCTTGATTCTACGGAATTAATCCCAGTCGGAGGTAATACTTCAGGTAGAAAAGTGGAAATATTTTCAAAACAATGTGCATCACTTTCAATCATTTTGAATCAACAATAATTTTCAACATTTTGACAATATTTTCTAGCTACCTTGGCGTGAAGCGAGAGCTTGAGGTTCATCTTTGGCGCATCCTGACATCAGTTGTTATCCATTATAAGGACTTGATAACAGGAGTTTTCGAGATTCCTTCCCTTCTGTTGGTATAATCTGAGAGCATGGGCTCTCAGATTCGCACACTTCCCTGTGTCCCCACTGTCCCACCATAGACAGTCCAATTTCGGCTTGAGGTTAAGCCACCAATCATTTTCTCGCAAAAGGTCACCAATTTCAAAAGTTATTTAGTCTCAGCAATGAGGCACCCAAAATCAAATCCCTTTTCAAGCTTTAGGGACCCCAATTTCATCCTTTTGCAAAACCCCTAGCGGATTCATTGTGCGGAAATCCGAAGGTTCCATCATGGTGTCTTCCTTCGAGGATTCCATTCATTTTTCGCCCAATCAGGATAAGGGTACAAACCTGAGCCTCCTTTGATGAGGCATTTCATTTTCCGCTCAATCAGGATAAGGGTACAAACCTGAGCCTCCTTTGATAAGGTATTTCATTTTTCGTCTGTGATCATCGCAAAATTTTTCCTTTTTTGGGATTTCTCTCTCTTCCTTCTCTTTTCCTTTTCTAACCTCTATTTTCCTCCTTTTTGAAGGGAGAAGAATAAAAAGATAGAAAAGAGAAAGAGAAGAGAAAAGAAAAGAAGAGAGAAGAGGAATTATTTTTTGCGGGTCTCACTTGACCTTAATTTGAAAATTCTTGAAATAACTCACCTCCGTTTTTGAAATGTTTGCGGGAAAATTGGGAGACGGGATCCGCTCGTCGGTACGAGGTTCGACCGTTCCTGGCGCCTTTACCAGGGGTAATCGAACCAAGGGTCGAATTCATGCCTTTTGCTTTGCTAAGAAATTATCTAAGAAATTTATCCTAAGTCTAAATGCACAAAGAATCATGCTTGTGCAAATGCAAAGATGTATGCTCTTTTTGAAAATATTTTGAAGAATTCCCAAGTATTCCTGAGATGAATCTGATAAAGTGAAGAAATGATTTATAACTTAGAACTTAAGATTTAAAGTTCTAAGTTTTTAGAATAGTCAAGAACTTGGGAAAATAAATCTGGATTTTGGAAAATGATTTTGAAGTTTTGAAAAAGAAGAAGAAAGGAATCTTCAAAGTCATAAATGGACTTTGAATCAGAATAGAAATGAAAATGGAATTGAATCAGAAGGAAAAATAGAATTGGGAAATCTGAATAAAATCGAGAAATGAAATTGATTTAGAAATTTGGAATTTCAAGATGAAATCTGAATCCAAGATCTGGATTTTAAATAGAATTCAAAGTTAAAATTTGAATTTAGGATGGGAACTTGATTTGAAACCTGGAATGAAATGGAATTGGTTTTAAGGATTGGAATTGAAAATAGGAATTGATTTGAAATCTGGAATTCAAGAGGGAATTTGAATCCAAAGTTTGGATTCTAAATAGAGTTGAGTTTTAAAATCGAATTCTGGATTTAGAATCCGAAGTGGGAATTGGATCTGAACTCTGGGATCCAAGATGAAATTGGATTCTGGTTTTTTAAATGAAATTGGATCTAAGGTCTGAGATCCAAAGTAGAATTGGGTTCTGGATCCTAGAATGGAATTGGATCTGAAGTCTGAGATCCAAAGTAGAATTGGGTTCTGGATCCTAGAATGGAATTGGATCTGAAATCTGAGATCCAAAGTAGAATTGGGTTCTGGATCCTAGAATGGAATTGGATCTGAAGTCTGAGATCCAAAGTAGAATTGGATTTTGGATCTTAGAATAGAGTTTGGATCTGAATCTGAGATCCAAAGTAGTATTGGATTTTGAATCCTAAATGGAATTTGGATCTGTAATCTGAGATCCAAAAGTAGAATTTGTATTTAGAAAACTGGACCCAAGTTGATCTAACTTTGGAGTTGGGTTTTGAAAGTCCAAATGGGACTTTTGAAGATGGATCTGGGTTTTGAAAACCCAGATTGAATTTCAAATTTAAGAAGAGTCAAGATTCAAGAATCAATCTCAAACTTGTGATTTTTGAATTTGAAGATAAGAAGATAAACTTGATATTTGAATTTGAAGACGAATCAGAAACTTCAAAGTTAAATTGAACTTTGAAATTGAATTTTGAATTGAGTTGGAAATTTGAAGTTTGAATATAAAATGATTTTGGAATTTCAAAGTCAAATTGGACTTTGAAATTGAATTTTTGAATCTTGAAATGAGATAGAATTGGATTTGAATAAGATTTGATCTGAGAAATGAAGAAAAAGAATCACTTGGAATTTTGAAAAGGAAATTTTGAAAATATGATGCAATTCTATCATATATGATGAATGAATTTGAATAAGTTTGAAATTGGATTTGAATATCATATTTCATTCTTCAAATGAATTTAAATAAGATTAATGATATAATACACTCCTGACTATGGTCATTGAATGTATTATATAATAGTCATATCTAAATTCAAATGAAGGATAAAATACATTTTTGGTGCTTTTATAGAATTTAAAATGAAATTAACCCTCAATATACCCTGACTATGGCCATTGGTATATATTTTGAGTTAATTTTAAGTTAAATTCTGATAAAAGAAGAAAACATTTTAGGAAAACATGATGAATTTTAAAAATGGATTCAGTGTGGATCCAGTGTTATTTTGTAAAAGATAAAAATGCTAAGTTTTGTCCACACCCTGACTATGGCCATTGATATGGATCATCAACTTAGTATTTATTATCTCTTACGAAATGGTGCACGTGCCATTCGTGTTCCCATTTGTGAAAATTTGAGAAATAAAGAAAAAATGCATGAAAACAAGCAAATCATGATTTTACAATGCTCATTCATTCAAATCTAAGACTGGAAATGTAGAGTTTTCATCATCTTACAATAATGGGATTTGAGAACATCACAAAATTTTAATCTCATCCTTCCTTATATCCCTGCCAGATAGAATTTACACAGAAGGAGAAAAAATATGAGTGTAAGCGACTATCCAAAATCTTATACAGATGCTTAGTTTATATTTGAAGGAGAAAGGCATATGGTCTACCCTGTATTTATGAGAAAACACACACGTTTATGTATCTATACGTATGTATAAAGAGAGAAGGAATTATGGTGGTTCCTATGAACCACTTGTAAAAGAATGAATGAAAAGAAAAAAAAAAAGAAAAAATGATGATTATGATAGTTCAAGAGTGAACTATCATAAAAAAAAGAAGAGGGGAATTTACAGTGGTTCCTGTGAACCACTTGTAAAAGAATGGTAAAAATATGGTGATTATGATAGTTCAAGAGTGAACTATCATAAAAAGAAAAGAAGAATTTACAGCGGTTCTTGTGAACCACTTGTAAAAATATGGTAAAAATATGATGATTTTGATAGTTCAAGAGTGAACTATCATAAAAATAAAAGAAGAATTTACAGTGGTTCTTGTGAACCACTTGTAAAAATATGGTAAAAATATGATGATTATGATAGTTCAAGAGTGAACTATCATAAAAAGAAAAGAATTTACAGTGGTTCTTGTGAACCACTTGTAAAAATATGGTAAAAATATGATGATTATGATAGTTCAAGAGTGAACTATCATAAAAAGAAAAGAAGAATTTACAGTGGTTCTTGTGAACCACTTGTAAAAGAAAAAATATGGTGATTATGATAGTTCAAGAGTGAACTATCATAAAAAGAAAAGAAGAAGGGGTTACAGTGGGGGTTAGTAATGTATACACAACAGTGAGATATATAATGAATGTATGAATACAAATGTGTAAAGATTCGACTAGTTGAATCTTGTCAATGGTGTGGCTTACAGCAAATCTAGATTCATTAAAAATTCTCCTCTATACCAAGCAGTGATAGATTGGGTTAAGCTTAGTGGGGCTTTGACAGTGAGTCAATGAGTTAATTTTACAGGTTTTAAAGAGATGCCAGACCCACATACCACTGAACTTTCACTAATCTAAGAAAATGTAGCAGCCACATGCTTTCAGCAAGTGTAAGAACATGGAAATATGAATGCTAAATACAGTGGCTGAAGGTGGATAATATGTGATATACAAGTGAATGTGCACATTTATAGAGAATGAATGAGTATGAAAAATGGCAATTACAACATTTAAGAGATATAGGAATTTTGATCATATGTTTAAGCCATAAAGCAAATACACTCATGTGAAAACTAAAAAAAAAATGAAAGATGAAAACCGAATGATATTGACCAATTTTGTGCAGCGGTTACATACCTTATGTTTCAGCTCAGTTATCAAAACAACTCCGGTAAATCCAGTTGAGGATATCACTCTTTCGCTATTCCATTCCTGGATGCCCCATAGCTCTCATAGCTTCAAAAGAGTACAAAACTAGTTTCGCTCATGGAGTCATAAAAGAGTACGAAGATGGACCAAAGTGGATAGGACCTGCAAAACCAGGCAAAACAGATGAATAAGAGAGAAGAAACATTAGTGATATCGTAGCCATGGTTAAATAGTCGATATGGTGTTGCAGATGGCAGGATGTTCAGTTTCATCCCTAGGATTTTCATGTTTAGCTACATCCAAAACATTATCATCAAAGGTTGTATGAGCTTCTGTTGAAATATATATATTGCATCTCCAAGAGAAGGGGTATTGTTATCACGTGTTGAAGAAATCTCCCCTTTGTCACCTGCTTCATCCACTGTGGCATCCATAGCTACTCCAAATTTGAGGTACTGCAGTATGCATCCCATGATTGGCAAATTCCTGAGATTCACCCTCAAATTTAGCTCCCTCTAATATTGTAAGGTCTTTACAGAGATCTTCAATACTAGCATCATCAAACTTTCCAGCAACATAGAGTGTTACAGCATGAGGTTTCAAGCCTGGGGAAACCTTTTCGTTTTACTCTCCTCCATTTCCCTGAGGCACACCATTTCTATCATTAGACAGATTTTGCAGAACTGACACTAATATGAGAACTGTCATCTCCATCACTTTTACAGCCCAGCCAAGTCGGCCAGCGAAAGAGGTAGCAACTTGCAGCTGAGAAGGATCAGCTTATAATATTGTAGCCAATTCAACAAAAATTGCATTTTCATTTGCAACGACAGCATAAAGTAATTCTTCGATTGAATCTTCATATGACTGCTCCCGATTAGAGACGAAAACCTACCATCCTGCACACTTGGAACCGATCATTTCCTCTTTGCAGATTATGTCAACAGTTGACATTTCTTCTTCACCGAGTTTCTCAAACTCTTTCAAAGTGGAGTTAACAAGTCATGCACCCTACCATGGTCTGATGTTGAAGTTCACAGGTTATATTAGCAGCAACTCTTTAGCGATGGACTTGTTAATCTTCCACATAAATTTTTAGCACGCTTGGTTTTGTTTTAGCAGATTAGAGATTGAGAAATCTTGATGAAAAGATGATAGGAGGATCACCTTATTCCAGCGTTTGGTTCTATATCAAGAACCTGGGGATATTCTTATTACTTCATAAATCTCCTGTAGACTGTTGAAGGCTCCACCATCGGTGGCTCAAACAATTTCCATACCACCGATCATGACAATTAGGGTGCAATGTAGATCAAATCAAAAGAGCTAAAGCATTTTTTTTATATACCCAAAATTCCAGGTTCGGAGGGCTCCTGTATATTTCATCCACATGGGTTGCTAGCACATAAACTTGACAGGAATTGGTAAATGACATCAATTCAATTCTCGCAAGCTCTGAGATCGTCGAATTCCACGACACTACATTCTTCTCTGGCAGAGAATCAAACAACTTCGCAGCTGATAGAGCATCCCCATGTAATTTGCAGTACAGGTCTATAAGAGGGTTTCTGGAAAAACACATTAGACTCAAACCCAGATTGGAAGATATGGATATGTATCCCCTTGCCCTGTTTGGGCCCTTCAGGAGCTTCTTAAAGACTTCAATAAAATGATGGTATAATTGTATGGAGAAACCTCATTAGAATTTTACTTCCCTACTGCAGGCACAGGTAGTGTTCTAGGGCCAGCAACAATGTCTCCTTTGTTCCTCGAGCTACCTTCAGACGAGTTTTTCCCAATCCAGTTCCGATCCTGCAATATCCTTGTAAAGAGACAAGGTTTTTGTGCTAAGTTTTTTTTTAGAGTGCTTCTACTCATGCTCCATCCGGCAAGAAGTCCTCTGAAAGCCTCTTAATCACAGTTTTTATACCCATTATTGACCTTGTCAAATTGTCTTAATCATCCTTCTTTCCCAGCAAGCAACTTCCATAAACAAAACTGATGGGGAGGGGTCTCAAGTAGACAGGAGACATTACTGATAGATGATATACATGATGCAAACAGAAATATAATGGGCTAGAAATTAACAAAAATGGAGATCAAAACACAATGAAAAATGGAATTCCACAGTAACCTGAAGGATAACCAATACAAGAACATGAAATAAAATTTTGCAGAATCAAAACACACTATCAATAATGTAGATGGGATACCATGTGTGAGCAAAATGGGGTGTCGAATCAAGACGCACATTGGGCATACAGACTGAAGCATAAAATCAAAATGAAAGAATTTCAAATGTAATAAGCAATCCAATGTAACAGGGAAGAACACAGCATAATGGACAGGAATGAATAAAATCTATTTTGAAAGATAGTCAAGTAGGAATGAAACTATGCATAAATTGGAACTCGAGACGTCGAATAAGAGTTAAAGTACAGAATTAAGACCCCTGTAACCATCCAGATCAACTGCTCACCCAAATGACGAGGGAGATTCACAATCAATCGGGTAACTAAGACCAATGGGGATTCCACCATCTCCCGCTGATCCAACACACACTAATATATACAAAAAAAAAAAAAGAAAAGAAGAACAGGAAATCATATGTACACGGATAATAGGAATGAAACAGGAAGACCAAGCGTAAAAAAATATTCGATCAAAGAATCAGAGAAACTTGTAAACCCAAAAAGGATTGTTGGAACAAACATTCCGTCAATGTTGCGATGGATGGATCGGTTCTGCTATACGCAGGTCGATTCCACACACGTTGCTTTGTAATCAGAGAAAAGAAAAAAAAAATGAAAGAAATTAGAACAGGGAAATGCTAATGATAAAAGAAATGTTTGCAGAAAAGGAGACGACGGTTACTTACCTGTAGTGGGCTGTGAGATCGAGCGATTCCTTTCAGCCGGTTGGGGAAGAACCAGGGGCATGAAGTGAGACGAAGAAGAAGATGAGGATCGACACACAGGGACAGGTGCGAGGGTGATGACGGATGAAAACAAGAGGAAGGAGAAGAAACAAAGGGGTACAGGGGTGATAACGGGTGATGGAGTGAGAGGCGATCGTCGAAGGGAAAGAAGATGGTGGAGTGAGGAAGCGGTCGAGAAGAAGAAGATGGAGGGGTAGAAGCATGAGAGATGAAGAACGGGCCCTCGTGAAAGAGAAGAAGTATGAGGCAGTGAAGGGGTGAAGAAGCGGTCCCGAGAAGAGGCCTGGATGCCTCTTCTTATAGAAGAGGTGGAAGGATCGAGAAAGGGGTTTAGGGTTTGCGGTTTGTTAGAGATGGATGGAGGAGGAAGGCGTGCGATCGAGGGTGGAGAGAGAGGTGGTTTCAGTGGGAAATGGAGGTGAGAGAAAGGGAGAGAGGCGCCAGCCGGCTGGCCTCCTTCATTCCTTACGAAGGTAAAAAGCCCTAAAACAGTTTTTTGCAAAAGACCCCCTCCCTTTGATTTTCAAATTTTTACAAAAAGGGGGTTCACGAGGTTTTTAGCAAAATTAATTTTCAAAAAGACTCAAAATCATTTGCTTTTTCTCGTAGTTTTTCCAATTCTTCGGTTTCTTGTGTTATTTCTCAAATTTTTTGTATTTTTAGAATGAAATCCTAAAGTTTGTGAGAAAACAAAGATAAAAGCTAATTTTTTGTGTTTTTTTGCAAAAATATTTACAAAAGGGAATTTTTCTGAGAATTTAAAAGCTATTTTGAGAAAATTTCTTCAGAAATGGTTTTTGGATCCGGATTTTGAGAAAATATGGATTTAAAGTACTGGGTTCAGATTCGGAATTAATTTTGAATACATCAATATGGAATTTAATTCAGAAAATCTGAAGAATGACTGAAATTTAGCTTTGAAATCGCTTTGATTCTCTCAGAAGACGGGGTTAGGAGCAAAAGGGTCATTTTTATAAAACTTTGAAAAATTTGGGGTGTTCACAGATGCCCCTCTTTGCTACTAAGCCGGTTGAAAGCCGAGCTTAGTGGCAAAGACAACACTCCAAATTTTAAAAATGCCCCAGTCAGCAGATCTGAACTGGGTGTGAAAGAATTATTTTTAGAAACATGTCTTCTCAGGCTTGAAACCTTATCCTGAATGGTTTTGGGGAGCTGATCTCCTCAAAGATGATGTGATTGAATAATAGAAATGAGGAAATTGTGATGGGACTTTGGATGGAAATTCTGAAATGGTGGGAAATGAAAATTTTGATCAGGTCTCATGGGTGAGACAAGATACTCTTTTTGGAATGATTCAGGTTTAGCCCTTAGCCTGGATGGGACGAAGATATATCAAAAAATGAATTTGGAAATGAGGAAAGGAATACATGAGTACCTTGATGGGATATTTTGGAAAAGGCTTTGTGAAATGAAGCTCAAGTGGGATTCTATCCTCGATAGATATACAAAGCATGGATTTCTTGATGGGAAGAATTATGATGGGATTGGAAGAAAACATCTCGTTAAAACGAGGAATCTCGTTGGAACGAGTCTCAGGTTTAACCCAAACCTGAAAGGAAGATACCTCGCGAAGCGAGGTTTTAGATTAACTCTTAACCTAAATAGGAAATCTACCATACGGATTTCTCAAATGGAGAAACCATAATGGGACCTTTAGAACTTGAACGAACAAATCCGAAAGGGGTTTTACGAGAGGAGGAAAATATAGGGTTCCCTAAAGCTTCGAAAAGCGGAAGAAATTGGGCGTCTCATTGTTGAGACTAAAATATCTTTTGAAATCTATGATCTCTCGTAGGGGGTTCAGGTTTGACCCTTATCCTGAGTGGGGGAAATCTACCATACAGGTTTCTCAAAAATGGAGAAAGCACGATGAGACCTTCGGAATTTGGACGAACAAATCCGAAAGGGGTTTTTGCGAAAGGAGGAAATATAGGGTCCCTAAAGCTTTGAAAAAGGGGAAGAAATTGGGCGTCTCATTACTGAGACTGAAATAGCTTTTGAAATCAAATGATCTTTCGCAACTGGTTCAGGTTTGACCCTTATCCTGAGTGGGGAAAATCTACCATACAGGTTTCTCAAAAATGGAGAAAGCCATAATGGGACCTTCGGAATTTGGACGAACAAATCCGAGAGGGGTTTTTGCGAAAGGAGGAAATATAGGGTTCCCTAAAGCTTCGAAAAGGGGAAGAAATTGGGCGTCTCATTGCTGAGACTGAAATAGCTTTTGAAATCAAATGATCTTTCGCAAATGGTTCAGGTTTGACCCTTATCCTGAGTGGGAAAAATCTACCATACAGGTTCCTCAAAAATGGAGAAAGCCATAATGGGACCTTCGGAATTTGGACGAACAAATCCGAGAGGGGTTTTTGCGAAAGGAGGAAATATAGGGTTCCCTAAAGCTTCGAAAAGGGGAAGAAATTGGGCGTCTCATTGCTGAGACTGAAATAGCTTTTGAAATCAAATGATCTTTCGCAAATGGTTCAGGTTTGACCCTTATCCTGAGTGGGGGACACCATACGAAATCCTTGACTGAAGAAACCGCGATGGGACAGGAAGAGATACTTCAACTGAGTGAGGCAACTCTTCTGGAAGATATAGACAACGCTAGGTTGCATCAAAATGGATATTGAATGTTTATTTCATTCTTGGAATAGCTAGAGAATTTTGCCAATAAGATAAAATTATAGTTGATTCAAACACTTGAAAATGTGCACGTATGTGCAAAAGATATTCCCTCTTTTACCTAGAGTATTTCCCCCAACGAGGTTAACTTCTTGGTCTTAAGAGTCAAATTCACAAATTTAGTGCCGATGATTTTCTTCAAGGAAGCTATCCATTTCTCTGATATGAGAAGAGAAGAAATATTCTTAATTTCATAAAAGCAAGTAATGAAAAAGATATTGATAGAAGAATTTCGCATGAGAAAAGATGACTTCTGACATCTTTGGCAGTTTGATATCTGGGTGTTTTCCCACGATGTTCTTTTGCACTCTTCTTGAGTCATTGGGCTTTCTCGGTTTTTTTACATCATCCTTCATTTGGATGAGTCCTGACTTTTCTCTCTTCTCTTTGGGGAAGGGTACGTTACAAACTCCTTCATCTCGGAGATGCTCCGATCCTTCTTTTATCTTAGGGGTTCTTTTGGTGACATTGGCTCAAAAGGTCTTTAGATGATAGCAAAAATCAAATATCTTTTAGGGTTTGTCGGTAGGTTCATCCCACTCGCCTTCATCTCGACGGTGATCTGAACTTTCCCTGGAAGGATCCGTCACAAACTCCGTCATCTTGGAGATGTTTCAAATCTTCTTTGGCCCCAGGGGTCTACTCGCTTAATTCGCCTTCATCTTGACGACAATTGAGAGATCCCTTTTGCGGATATTTGATTGCAACTTTTTAAACGAAAATGAGAAGATATGGGTTGAGTGGATTCTTTTTATAGCTCAAGATATTTTCACTGCCTGATTGCCAGAAAGTTATTTAAAACATGCGTCATAGCCAAGATCAATATCAATTTGCTTCTGGCTTTTCAACATCATTGAAGATTTCTTTCATTGATCATATCGAGGACATTTCTCACATCCTTTTGGTTGATCAAGAGGAAAAGATTTGAATTTTACCTCTTTTTTCGCAAAAAGTTTCACCTTTTGGAAGGAAATAGTAGAGGTAATCTGAGGAAATTCTTTTTGTACAGTAAAAATATTTAGAATCAACAAATGCTTTTAGCAAATTGGCAAAGTTTTTATGAAGTCTTTGTGAAATAATCACTCAATATAGATTTTGATGAGAACTTGAGTTGCAATCTTCGATTTTGGAAATACATGACCAGCAAAAGCTGGGACCTTTGAAATACATGACCAAAAGCTGAGTTCTTTTTGGGAATGCATGACCAGCAAAGCTGGGACGTTTGAAATGCGTGACCAGCGAAAAGCTGGAACGTTTGGAATGCGTGACCAGCGAAAAGCTGGAACGTTTGAAATACATGACCAACGAGTGTTGGATCTTTTTTGGAAATACCTGACCAGCGAAAGCTGGAACGTTTGAAATACATGACCAGCAAAATGCTGGAACGTTTGAAATACATGCCCAACGAGTGTTGGATCTTTTGAAATACCTGACCAGCAAAAGCTGGGACGTTTGAAATACCTGACCAGCGAGAAGCTGGAACGTTTGAAATATATAACCAACGAGTGTTGGATCTGACCAGCAAAAAGCTGGAACGTTTGAAATACCTGACCAGCAAGAAGCTGGAACGTTTGAAATACATGCCCAACGAGTGTTGGATCTTTTGAAATACCTGACCAGCAGAAGCTGGGACGTTTGAAATACCTGACCAGCGAGAAGCTGGAACGTTTGAAATATATGACCAACGAGTGTTGGATCTTTTGGAAATACCTGACCAGCAAAAGCTGGAACGTTTGAAATACCTGACCAGCAAAAAGCTGGAACGTTTGAGATACATGCCCAACGAGTGTTGGATCTTTTGAAATACCTGACCAGCAAAAGCTGGGACGTTTGAAATACCTGACCAGCGAGAAGCTGGAACGTTTGAAATATATGACCAACAAGTTGTTGGATCTTTTCGGAAATACCTGACCAGTAAAAACTGGGACGTTTGAAATACCCGACCAGTAAAAACTGGGACGTTTGAAATACCTGACCAGTAAAAACTGGGACGTTTGAAATACATCAGCTTTTGGGAGTTTTTAAATCAGAACTCGAATTTTGGTAGAAGAATAGATTTTGATCAAAAGATTGAATGTAGAAAGTGATTGGTGCGAGGACTGTATCCTTCAAATGAGCTCAATATGTGATTGAAAATTTTGAGAAATAACCAGTGCGAGGACTAAGTTGTGAAGATGAGCTAGGAAAGTAAAATTTGATGAGAAATTCTGAATTCAATGAACCATCACATCTTAACTGCATGTGGTATGTTTCCTAAATTGGGAAAGAAGGAAAGAAATACCTCGTTAGCAGGAGGCATCAGGTTTATCCCTTAACCTGAAGGGGTAGAAGAAATGATGGATTTCCAATGCAATGATTGGATTTAAAAGGAAGTCCTGGTCGGAACTCAGAACTTCGACTGAAAATAATAGAAGAAAAACCCGAGCTGGAACTCGGGTTTCCAAATGCGAGGATTGGATTCAAAAGGAAGTCCTGGTCGGAACTCAGAACTTCGACTGAAAATAATAGAAGAAAAACTCGAGCTGGAACTTGGATTTCCAAAGAAAATGAAGGATTTCCAATGCGAGGATTGGATTCAAAAGGAAGCCCTGGTCGGAACTCAGAACTTTGACTGAAAATAATAGGAGAAAAACCCGAGCTGGAACTCGGATTTCCAAAGAAAATGAAGGATTTCCAATGCGAGGATTGGATTCAAAAGGAAGCCCTGGTCGGAACTCAGAACTTCGACTGAAAATAATAGGAGAAAAACCCGAGCTGAAACTCGGATTTCCAAAGAAATTGAAGGATTTCCAATGCGAGGATTGGATTCAAAAGGAAGCCCTGGTCGGAACTCAGAACTTCGACTGAAAATAATAAGAGAAAAACCCGAGCTGAAACTTGGATTTCCAAAGAAATGAAGGATTTCCAATGCGATGATTGGATTCAAAAGGAAGTCCTAGTCGAAACTCAGAACTTCGACTGAAAATAATAGAAGAAAAACCCGAGCTGGAACTCGGATTTTCAAAGAAATGAAGGATTTCCAATGCGAGGATTGGATTCAAAAGGAAGTCCTGGTCGGAACTCAGAACTTCGACTGAAAATAATAGAAGAGAAACCCGAGCTGGAACTCGGAGAATGAAAGATTTCCAATGCGAGGATTTGATTCAAAAGGAAGTCCTGGTCGGAACTCAGAACTTCGACTGAAAATAATAGAAGAAAAACCCGAGCTGGAACTCGGAGAATGAAGGATTTTCAATGCGAGGATTGGATTCAAAAGGAAGTCCTGGTCGGAACTCAGAACTTCGACTGAAAGTAATAGAAGAAAAACCCGAGCTGGAACTCGGATTTCCAAAGGAATGAAGGATTTCCAATGCGAGGATTGGATTCAAAAGGAAGTCCTGGTCGGAACTCAGAACTTCGAACGAAAGAATAGAGGGAGAAGCCCGAGTGGAAACCCGGGTTTTCGACAGAAAGTTTTTAATCAAAAGATTGAGTTTTGAAAATTTGCCAGTGCGAGGACCGGACCTGGGATTGAGAATGACCATTTAGAGGACTGAATTTATTTGCATGTGATCTGATTGCCCCCTTATCTCGATTGGGGAGAAAATAAAATTTAAAAAGAATTGATGAGAAGAGATAGAAATTGATGGAAGATTTGACAAAAGAGAAGAATCAAGGAAATTTTATGGAAAGAATCTTTGTAAAAGCATTCTCACAGGTAGCATTGTTGCTCCTATGAGGGATTTCAGGATTATCCCTTATCCTGATTGGGAAAGGAATAAAATTTAGGCAAAAGTTGATGAAAAGTTTTAATAAAGAATTGGAAGAATTGAAACTTAACTAAGAGATAAAACTGATAAAATTGAATGAAGAAAAAGGATTTAGCTTTAAAAGAAAAAGACATTCAGGACTATCCCTTATTCTGAAGAAAGAAGGACCTCGTAGGATGAGGTTTCAGGTTTATCCCTTAACCTGAAGGGGGGAAAAAAAAGAAAAGAAGGAAAAAGAAATACCTCATGGGAAAGAGGCATCAGGTTTATCCCTTAACCTGAAAGGGTAATTTTTGAAATAAGAGTTAATAAGAATTAAGAAAAATTGATGAATAATAAAAAATGAATAAAGTTGATAAAACTGAAAAAGATGGATAAACAAAAGATTGATAAAAGTTGAGAAAAAGAGTTTGATCATGCCTGCGTGTGGGATCTTTAGAAGAAGATGAGAAAATCATTTTTGGAAAGGAGGATGAACCACGAGAGCTAATCTTTGAAAGGGGATCATTCATGAGAGATCATCATGAGGGTTAATTTTTTTGAAATGATTTGAAAATCAATTTGTAGAAAATATGATCAACACTAGGGTTGATATTTGAATGCAATTATTCAAAATCAATTTTTTTTTAGAAAATATGATCGACGCAAGGGTTGATCTTTGAATTCAATGATTTGAAATCAATTTTTAGAAAATATGATCAACACAAGGGTTGATGTTTGAATGTAATGAAATCAAATTTTTGGAAAATGAGATCAACACAAGGGATTGATCTTTGAATGCAATGGTTCGGAATCAGTATGATTAACATAAGGATCGATCTTTTGAAATATAATGTTTTGAAAACCAAATTTTTAGAAAATATGATCAACACAGAGGTCGATCTTTGAAATGCAATAATTCGAAATCAATATGATCAACACAAGGGTTGATCTTTGAAATGCAATGATTCAAAATCAATTTGTAGAAAAATATGATCAACACAAGGGTCGATCTTTGAAATGCAATAATTCGAAATCAATATGATCAACACAAGGGTTGATCTTTGAAATGTAATGATTCAAAATCAATTTGTAGAAAAATATGATCAACACAAGGGTTGATCTTTGAAAAAGGTTGTAATAAAATATTTGAACTAAAATTTTCATGGTTTTTGAAAGACCCTCATAGGTAATATCATTTCTCTCATGAATGATGTCAGGATTGTCCCATATTTTTGAAAAAGAAAAAGGAATTTAATGCCCCAATATAGCAAAAAGAAGGAAGTATTGAATATCAAAGACAAAAAGAAAATCGACATTTCATTGATAAGCAAAAGTTGATAACAGAACTGAATATTTACAAGTATTTTAACTAAAAAGAGTCACAAAAACTGGGTTGACTTGCCCCTACAAAATGACTAACAGAAAGGGATGAAAGCGAAAAACTCTTGGCATTCTCAATTCTCTGATTGGTTTGAAAAAGGTCCGGCTGAAACTGCAGGCTGCTCTCCTCCTTCCTCTGGTACCAGAAGCTCTTTATCAATGTAATCCTGCACAATGTTTTTGAGGACGAAGCAGCGCTCCGTGTCATGCCCCCTTGCTCGATGAAACTTGCAAAAGTGATTCTTCCATTTTCCTTTGGTGACAGAGGGATCATCCTGCTTTGGGAGTTTGATCATTTCTTTCTCGAGCAGGTATTGGAGAACTTCTTCGATCGGCTGACCTAGAGGGGTAAGCTGACGATCATAACCCCAACCTTCATGCTTTGCTTTCTTCGGCTTGTTTGGCTTCTGCTGAGCACTGACCCTTGCCTGGTAGCTGGACTGAGATTGCATGTTTAGGAGATCCGGATGCTTTTCTTTTTCAAAGAGATTCTTATCAAGGCAGTCTTGAACTATATTCTTGAAGATGAAGCAATGCTCAGTGTCATGCCCTGTTACTTGATGGTATCTGCAGAACTGGTCTATATATTTTTCCATGACTGTGGAAGGGTTGGCGGCTTTTGGGAGCCTGAGTAATCCGTTAGACATCATGTATTCGAGGATTTTGTCGAGCGGTTCATCCAAAGGAGTGAAATCTCGATCCCTGCTCCAATCCTTGCGCTTTGGTTCTTCTTGCTTCTTGCCTTTTTGCTGAGGACTGTATTGAAGAGGTCTATCATGGTTTTCACAATATTTCCCAATCTGGCTTTTATGCTCTCTCAAGTTGTTGCCTTGATTGCTGCCCCTATTGGCTTTGGAATTTCCTACACTGATATTGTTGTGCTTATTCATGGGGAAAGTGACAGGTGCCTTTCCTTCTGTGGGAGCTTTTCCGCAACTAGCTTCAGCTTGCTCAGATAATATCTCCACCATCATCTTTTTGAATAATTGATATATCACATGATCGATCTCACTTTTGTTGTCCTGAACTCCCTTTCTGACAGATTTTTGAGAATCCATTCCTTACTCTCTCTGCTTGTAACTGGGATGTTAGAGCAGTGTGATCTCTGAGCTTTGCCCGACTCAACCGATAGTGTTGATGCTCTCTGTGGATTATAAATGGGTCTCTTAGAAAAGATCTAGGAAGAAATTTTAATAAAGGAGGAAATCATAATCTGAAAATGAAAACATCTCATTACGAGGGATCAGGTTGTCACCAAAATTTGCGACAACCGCACTGTTTTTTTTCTGAAAAAGGATAGACAAGTAAAATGTGAATAAAGATAAATTTTGAAAAGGACATATCCTGACAAAAAGATGTTTTATTGTAAATGAGGGTAAGGAATAGAATATAGAAAAGAAAAATTTTGAAGAATTGCAGGCACGATAAAAAAGAATTAGAAGAAATTAAGAGAAGAAAAAGGAAAATACACCTGGGTTTTAAAACAAGGAAGAAATTTTGAATAATAATATACCCAGGGTTTTGGAAAATATAGGGAATATAAAATATCATACAATCATAGATATACAAACAAGAATGCACAAACAGCAATCCTTAGGGGCTGACTCTAAATGCAATATTTTGAAATGGCTTGTAGGATCCTAATCCTAACTCTAGGGTTCAGATCATCTGATTACAATCAAGATACACCGATATACTCATGCCGAAGCTCGAAGTACGTGGCATAGAAATATTTCTCTGGTTCCAAGGTAATGGCTTCCCAACATCCTTGAGCACCTACCGATATACCTCAGACTATGGCCCTTAGGTACGTGGTAGGGGGGCGCAAACCCAAATGAGTGGTCTAGTTGTGAGGCTCTCTCCCGAACTATGGTTCAGTGAGACAGCCCAGCAACGTGAAGACCGGGACAATATAGGTAAGGAGGTTTTCAAAAATATGCTCAACATGCAAGAAATCAGATGGCTCTAATGCAAGTCCTAAAGAGATAGATTAAAATGAAGAGAAGCATACCCTTGCATACATTGTTTGCATTCAATCCCTAAAAATTGAGGAGAGTTGTATTTTAGACCTAAGTCTAATGTGAGCATAGAATAATCTCCTCAATATGGTCCTACCAAACCATACTTAAATTCTATATGCAATGATGTCAGCTTAGGACAAAATCTAGGCTCCTAAGGTTTGCATGGGAATGAAGCTGACATATGTAGAATAAAGACTCAAATAATATCAAAGCAAAAGAAAAGGCATAATTCAACCGGACAAAGACGAGTCCCATCTCGGTCGCCAAAACTGTGATCATCGCAAAATTTTTCCTTTTTCGGGATTTCTCTCTCTTCCTTCTCTTTTCCTTTTCTAACCTCTATTTTCCTCCTTTTTGAAGGGAGAAGAATAAAAAGATAGAAAAGAGAAAGAGAAGAGAAAAGAAAAAGAAGAGAGAAGAGGAATTACTTTTTGCGGGTCTCACTTGACCTTAATTTGAAAATTCTTGAAATAACTCGCCTCCGTTTTTGAAATGTTTGCGGGAAAATTGGGAGACGGGATCCGCTCGTCGGTACGAGGTTCGACCGTTCCTGGCGCCTTTACCAGGGGTAATCGAACCAAGGGTCGAATTCATGCCTTTTGCTTTGCTAAGAAATTATCTAAGAAATTTATCCTAAGTCTAAATGCACAAAGAATCATGCTTGTGCAAATGCAAAGATGTATGCTCTTTTTGAAAATATTTTGAAGAATTCCCAAGTGTTCCTGAGATGAATCTGATAAAGTGAAGAAATGATTTATAACTTAGAACTTAAGATTTAAAGTTCTAAGTTTTTAGAATAGTCAAGAACTTGGGAAAATAAATCTGGATTTTGGAAAATGATTTTGAAGTTTTGAAAAAGAAGAAGAAAGGAATCTTCAAAGTCATAAATGGACTTTGAATCAGAATAGAAATGAAAATGAAATTGAATCAGAAGGAAAAATAGAATTGGGAAATCTGAATAAAATCGAGAAATGAAATTGATTTAGAAATTTGGAATTTCAAGATGAAATCTGAATCCAAGATCTGGATTTTAAATAGAATTCAAAGTTGAAATTTGAATTTAGGATGGGAACTTGATTTGAAACCTGGAATGAAATGGAATTGGTTTTAAGGATTGGAATTGAAAATAGGAATTGATTTGAAATCTGGAATTCAAGAGGGAATTTGAATCCAAAGTTTGGATTCTAAATAGAGTTGAGTTTTAAAATCGAATTCTGGATTTAGAATCCGAAGTGGGAATTGGATCTGAACTCTGGGATCCAAGATGAAATTGGATTCTGATTTTTTAAATGAAATTGGATCTAAGGTCTGAGATCCAAAGTAGAATTGGGTTCTGGATCCTAGAATGGAATTGGATCTGAAGTCTGAGATCCAAAGTAGAATTGGGTTCTGGATCCTAGAATGGAATTGGATCTGAAATCTGAGATCCAAAGTAGAATTGGGTTCTGGATCCTAGAATGGAATTGGATCTGAAGTCTGAGATCCAAAGTAGAATTGGATTTTGGATCTTAGAATAGAGTTTGGATCTGAATCTGAGATCCAAAGTAGTATTGGATTTTGAATCCTAAATGGAATTTGGATCTGTAATCTGAGATCCAAAAGTAGAATTTGTATTTAGAAAACTGGACCCAAGTTGATCTAACTTTGGAGTTGGGTTTTGAAAGTCCAAATGGGACTTTTGAAGATGGATCTGGGTTTTGAAAACCCAGATTGAATTTCAAATTTAAGAAGAGTCAAGATTCAAGAATCAATCTCAAACTTGTGATTTTTGAATTTGAAGATAAGAAGATAAACTTGATTTTTGAATTTGAAGATGAATCAGAAACTTCAAAGTTAAATTGAACTTTGAAATTGAATTTTGAATTGAGTTGGAAATTTGAAGTTTGAATATAAAATGATTTTGGAATTTCAAAGTCAAATTGGACTTTGAAATTAAATTTTTGAATCTTGAAATGAGATAGAATTGGATTTGAATAAGATTTGATCTGAGAAATGAAGAAAAAGAATCACTTGGAATTTTGAAAAGGAAATTTTGAAAATATGATGCAATTCTATCCTATATGATGAATGAATTTGAATAAGTTTGAAATTGGATTTGAATATCATATTTCATTCTTCAAATGAATTTAAATAAGATTAATGATATAATACACTCCTGACTATGGTCATTGAATGTATTATATAATAGTCATATCTAAATTCAAATGAAGGATAAAATACATTTTTGGTGCTTTATAGAATTTAAAATGAAATTAATCCTCAATATACCATGACTATGGCCATTGGTATATATTTTGAGTTAATTTTAAGTTAAATTCTGATAAAAGAAGAAAACATTTTAGGAAAACATGATGAATTTTAAAAATGGATCCAGTGTGGATCCAGTGTTATTTTGTAAAAGATAAAAATGCTAAGTTTTGTCCACACCTTGACTATGGCCATTGATGTGGATCATCAACTTAGTATTTATTATGTCTTACGAAATGGTGCACGTGCCATTCGTGTTCCCATTTGTGAAAATTTGAGAAATAAAGAAAAAATGCATGAAAACAAGCAAATCATGATTTTACAATGCTCATTCATTCAAATCTAAGACTGGAAATGTAGAGTTTTCATCATCTTACAACAATTGGATTTGAGAACATCAAAATATTTTAATCTCATCCTTCCTCATATCCCTGCCAGATAGAATTTACACAGAAGGAGAAAAAATATGAGTGTAAGCGACTATGCAAAATCTTATACAGATGCTTAGTTTATATTTGAAGGAGAAAGGCATATGGTCTACCCTGTATTTATGAGAAAACACACACGTATATGTATCTATACGTATGTATAAAGAGAGAAGGAATTATGGTGGTTCCTATGAACCACTTGTAAAAGAATGAATGAAAAGAAAAAAAAAAGAAAAAATGATGATTATGATAGTTCAAGAGTGAACTATCATAAAAAAAAGAAGAGGGGAATTTACAGTGGTTCCTGTGAACCACTTGTAAAAGAATGGTAAAAATATGGTGATTATGATAGTTCAAGAGTGAACTATCATAAAAAGAAAAGAAGAATTTACAGCGGTTCTTGTGAACCACTTGTAAAAATATGGTAAAAATATGATGATTTTGATAGTTCAAGAGTGAACTATCATAAAAATAAAAGAAGAATTTACAGTGGTTCTTGTGAACCACTTGTAAAAATATGGTAAAAATATGATGATTATGATAGTTCAAGAGTGAACTATCATAAAAAGAAAAGAATTTACAGTGGTTCTTGTGAACCACTTGTAAAAATATGGTAAAAATATGATGATTATGATAGTTCAAGAGTGAACTATCATAAAAAGAAAAGAAGAATTTACAGTGGTTCTTGTGAACCACTTGTAAAAGAAAAAATATGGTGATTATGATAGTTCAAGAGTGAACTATCATAAAAAGAAAAGAAGAAGGGGTTACAGTGGGGGTTAGTAATGTATACACAACAGTGAGATATATAATGAATGTATGAATACAAAGGTGTAAAGATTCGACTAGTTGAATCTTGTCAATGGTGTGGCTTACAGCAAATCTAGATTCATTAAAAATTCTCCTCTATACCAAGCAGCGATAGATTGGGTTAAGCTTAGTGGGGCTTTGACAGTGAGTCAATGAGTTAATTTTACAGGTTTTAAAGAGATGCCAGACCCACATACCACTGAACTTTCACTAATCTAAGAAAATGTAGCAGCCACATGCTTTCAGCAAGTGTAAGAACATGGAAATATGAATGCTAAATACAGTGGCTGGAGGTGGATAATATGTGATATACAAGTGAATGTGCACATTTATAGAGAATGAATGAGTATGAAAAATGGCAATTACAACATTTAAGAGATATAGGAATTTTGATCATATGTTTAAGCCATAAAGCAAATACACTCATGTGAAAACTAAAAAAAAAATGAAAGATGAAAACCGAATGATATTGACCAATTTTGTGCAGCGGTTACATACCTTATGTTTCAGCTCAGTTATCAAAACAACTCCGGTAAATCCAGTTGAGGATATCACTCTTTCGCTATTCCATTCCTGGATGCCCCATAGCTCTCATAGCTTCAGAAGAGTACAAAACTAGTTTCGCTCATGGAGTCATAAAAGAGTACGAAGATGGACCAAAGTGGATAGGACCTGCAAAACCAGGCAAAACAGATGAATAAGAGAGAAGAAACATTAGTGATATCGTAGCCATGGTTAAATAGTCGATATGGTGTTGCAGATGGCAGGATGTTCAGTTTCATCCCTAGGATTTTCATGTTTAGCTACATCCAAAACATTATCATCAGAGGTTGTATGAGCTTCTGTTGAAATATATATATTGCATCTCCAAGAGAAGGGGTATTGTTATCACGTGCTGAAGAAATCTCCCCTTTGTCACCTGCTTCATCCACTATGGCATCCATAGCTACTCCAAATTTGAGGTACTGCAGTATGCATCCCATGATTGGCAAATTCCTGAGATTCACCCTCAAATTTAGCTCCCTCTAATATTGTAAGGTCTTTACAGAGATCTTCAATACTAGCATCATCAAACTTTCCAGCAACATAGTGTTACAGCATGAGGTTTCAAGCCAGAGGAAACCTTTTCGTTTTACTCTCCTCCATTTCCCTGAGGCACACCATTTCTATCATCAGACAGATTTTGCAGAACTGACACTAATATGAGAACTGTCATCTCCATCACTTTTACAGCCCAGCCAAGTCGGCCAGCGAAAGAGGTAGCAACTTGCAGCTGAGAAGGATCAGATTATAATATTGTAGCCAATTCAACAAAAATTGCATTTTTATTTGCAACGACAGCATAAAGTAATTCTTCGATTGAATCTTCATATGACTGCTCCCGATTAGAGACGAAAACCTACCATCCTGCACACTTGGAACCGATCATTTCCTCTTTGCAGATTATGTCAACAGTTGACATTTCTTCTTCACTGAGTTTCTCAAACTCTTTCAAAGTGGAGTTAACAAGTCATGCACCCTACCATGGTCCGATGTTGAAGTTCACAGGTTATATTAGCAGCAACTCTTTAGCGATGGACTTGTTAATCTTCCACATAAATTTTTAGCAGGCTTGGTTCTGTTTTAGCAGATGAGAGATTGAGAAATCTTGATGAAAAGATGATAGGAGGATCACCTTATTCCAGCGTTTGGTTCTATATCAAGAACCTGGGGATATTCTTATTACTTCATAAATCTCCTGTAGACTGTTGAAGGCTCCACCATCGGTGGCTCAAACAATTTCCATACCACCGATCATAACAATTAGGGTGCAATGTAGATCAAATCAAAAGAGCTAAAGCATTTTTTTTTTATATACCCAAAATTCCAGGTTCGGAGGGCTCCTGTATATTTCATCCACATGGGTTGCTGGCACATAAACTTGACAGGAATTGGTAAATGACATCAATTCAATTCTCCCAAGCTCTGAGATCGTCGAATTCCACGACACTACATTCTTCTCTGGCAGAGAATCAAACAACTTCGCAGCTGATAGAGCATCCCCATGTAATTTGCAGTACAGGTCTATAAGAGGGTTTCTGGAAAAACACATTAGACTCAAACCCAGATTGGAAGATATGGATATGTATCCCCTTGCCCTATTTGGGCCCTTCAGAAGCTTCTTAAAGACTTCAATAAAATGATGGTATAATTGTATGGAGAAACCTTATTAGAATTTTACTTCCCTGCTGCAGGCACAGGTAGTGTTCTAGGGCCAGCAGCAATGTCTCCTTTGTTCCTCGAGCTACCTTCAGACGAGTTTTTCCCAATCCAGTTCCGATCTTGCAATATCCTTGTAAAGAGACAAGGTTTTTGTGCTAAGTTTTTTTTTAGAGTGCTTCTACTCATGCTCCATCCGGCAAGAAATCCTCTGAAAGCCTCTTAATCACAGTTTTTATACCCATTGTTGACCTTGTCAAATTGTCTTAATCATCCTTCTTTCCCAGCAAGCAACTTCCATAAACAAAACTGATGGGGAGGGGTCTCAAGTAGACAGGAGACATTACTGATAGATACATGATGCAAACAGAAATATAATGGGCTAGAAATTAACAAAAATGGAGATCAAAACACAATGAAAAATGGAATTCCACAGTAACTTGAAGGATAACCAATACAAGAACATGAAATAAAATTTTGCAGAATCAAAACACACTATCAATAATGTAGATGGGATACCATGTGTGAGCAAAATGGGGTGTCGAATCAAGACGCACATTGGGCATTCAGAATGAAGCATAAAATCAAAATGAAAGAATTTCAAATGTAATAAGCAATCCAATGTAACAGGGAAGAACACAGCATAATGGACAGGAATGAATAAAATCTATTTTGAAAGATAGTCAAGTAGGAATGAAACTATGCATAAATTGGAACTCGAGACATCGAATAAGAGTTAAAGTACAGAATTAAGACCCCTGTAACCATCCAGATCAACTGCTCACCCAAATGACGAGGGAGATTCACAATCAATCGGGTAACTAAGACCAATGGGGATTCCACCATCTCCCGCTGATCCAACACACACTAATATATACAAAAGAAAAAAAGAAAAAGAAGAACAGGAAATCATATGTACACGGATAATAGGAATGAAAAAGGAAGACCAAGCGTAAACAAATATTCGATCAAAGAATCAGAGAAACTTGTAAACCCAAAAAGGATTGTTGGAACAAACATTCCGTCAATGTTGCGATGGATGGATCGGTTCTGCTATACGCAGGTCGATTCCACACACGTTGCTTTGTAATCAGAGAAAAGAAAAAAAATGAAAGAAATTAGAACGGGGAAATGCTAATGATAAAAGAAATGTTTGCAGAAAAGGAGACGACGGTTACTTACCTGTAGTGGGCTGTGAGATCGACTGATTCCTTTCAGCCGTTTGGGGAAGAACCAGGGGCATGAAGTGAGACGAAGAAGAAGATGAGGATCGACACACAAGGGCAGGTGCGAGGGTGATGACGGATGAAAACAAGAGGAAGGAGAAGAAACAAAGGTGTACAGGGGTGATAACGGGTGATGGAGTGAGAGGTGGTCGTCGAAGGGAAAGAAGATGGTGGGGTGAGGAAGCGGTCGAGAAGAAGAAGATGGAGGGGTAGAAGCATGAGAGATGAAGAACGGGCCCTCGTGAAAGAGAAGAAGTATGAGGCAGTGAAGGGGTGAAGAAGCGGTCCCGAGAAGAGGCCTGGATGCCTCTTCTTATAGAAGAGGTGGAAGGATCGAGAAAGGGGTTTAGGGTTTGCGGTTTGTTAGAGATGGATGGAGGAGGAAGGCGTGCGATCGAGGGTGGAGAGAGAGGTGGTTTCAGTGGGAAATGGAGGTGAGAGAAAGGGAGAGGGGCGAGAGAGGCGCCAGCGGGCTGGCCTCCTTCATTCCTTACGAAGGTAAAAAGCCCTAAAAAAAAAATTTGCAAAAGACCCCCTCCCTTTGATTTTCAAATTTTTACAAAAAGGGGGTTCCCGAGGTTTTTAGCAAAATTAATTTTCAAAAAGACTCAAAATCATTTGCTTTTTCTCGTAGTTTTTCCAATTCTTCGGTTTCTTGTGTTATTTCTCAATTTTTTTGTATTTTTAGAATGAAATCCTAAAGTTTGTGAGAAAACAAAGATAAAAGCTAATTTTTTTGTGTTTTTTTGCAAAAATATTTACAAAAGGGAATTTTTCTGAGAATTTAAAAGCTATTTTGAGAAAATTTCTTCAGAAATGTTTTTTGGATCCGGATTTTGAGAAAATATGGATTTAAAGTACTGGGTTTGGATCCGGAATTAATTTTGAATACATCAATATAGAATTTATTTCAGAAAATCTGAAGAATGACTGAAATTTAGCTTTGAAATCGCTTTGATTCTCTCAGAAGACGGGGTTAGGGGCAAAAGGGTCATTTTTATAAAACTTTGAAAAATTTGGGGTGCTCACACCGCGCAATCAGGATAAGGGTACAAACCTGAGCCTCATTTTAATGAGGTATTTCATTTCCCGATCGGGTTAAGGGTTAAATCTGAGCTTCGTATCTACACGAGGTATTTCCTGTCCCATCCAGGTTAAGGGCAAAACCTGAATCTCACTTCTTTTAAAGTAAATTTTTTTTCTTTATTCTCCATTTCATATCTACCATTTTCATCAGGGCTAATTTATTCATACCCAGTCAGATCCTTCTAACTGGGGCATTTTTATAGCCAAAATTTGGTGTGTTTTTCTTTGCCACTAAGCTCGTCTTCAAGCCGGCTTAGTAGCAAAGAGAGGCATCTGTAAACACCCCAAATTTTCCACATCTATTCTCAAACAACCCTCCTCGTGCAGTGCCAACCCTATTAGGTCAGTGTAGGAGTCAAACCCTGAGTCAGTTTCAGAAAATTACCACTTTACCCATTTTCATTAGGAAAATTATCATTTTACCCCTAGGTCATCCCAGACCCCAGTCAGTCGAAGTCAACCAAGCTCATTGGTCAGTTCAGAACATTTAGAATATCAATCATTTCAAGCTCATCTGAGCTCACAATGAACTGACCATTTCCATTTCTGACAATTCCTGCCAAAATGGGATCATTTATTCAGAAATGAGCTCATTTCTCACTCAAATCCAAGTCAATTGTCTCCCAGTCAGTCATTCATAGTCAGTCATGCTCCCCAAAGTCTAACTTGAGCTCACCAGGAGTTTGGGTGCTCCCGTTTCAGTTCAAAACCATTTCTAAGTGGTCAGGAGCCCATTTTAGTCCATTTCAGTTCTTTCGGCTGAAATTGAGCCGAGTTCAGTCAGTTGAGCTAGTGTTCGAGCTTCGATTTTAGTTCATGTCAGTACTACTGACCTTTGTTTTAACTCAAAGCCAGCTCAGGTTCGTAATTCATTTCACTCCAGTGACCATTCCGTACTATTTCTTTAAAATGACAGCTTTTCTTGAAAATTCAGTCGGAAAGGTCAGTTGAGTTAGTACCATTGTCAATTCATTTGAGTTCTGAAACTCTAGAATCCAGCTCAATCTAGCTCATCTCAGTTCAATCCAGCTCGAACCCCAATTTTCAGTGTCACTCTGACCCAGTAGAGTCCCGAAAACCATTTCTTGAGCTATTTTGCAAATTTTATCAATTTTAATGCTTTTTAAACTGATACAAGTGTCAATCGGGGTCTGACATCCAAAATTCTTTATTCAAGGTTAGCATTTCGCATAGCATTTCATGTCATTTCTCAACATTTCATATCATTTCTCAGCATTTCATCACATTTCATTTCATTTTTGAAGTCCAAAACTCCAGTTTTATAAATTTCAATCCAGATCGACTTTTAAAAGCTTTCAGAAATCAATTTCAAACCCTGGGTTTCCAAAATTGACATTTTTACCCCCAGGATTCTAAATTTGGAAATATTTTCTCAAGAAAAATAATCTGGATTTATTTCAAACTCAAATTTTTGAATTCTACACAGGATTTGCTTCGCAACGAGGTATTGAACTTCAAAATCCGAGCTCGTTTCAAAAACTGCCAAAAATAGCTCGTTTTGTCTGAAAATAGAGTTGGAAGCATTTTCTGGAGAAAAACAATCTGGTTTTTTTTCAAAATTACATTTTTAAATTTTACATTGGATTTGCTTCGCAACGGGGTATTGAACTTCAAAATCCGAGCTCGTTTCAAAAACTGCCAAAAATAGCTCGTTTCGTCTGAAATTTTTTTGAAAAGACTATTTTACCCCTCTAATCATCAAAATGAATTTCAAAATAGGAATTTGGACCCGCTCTGAAATGGCCCATTCATTTACATTTCTACTTTATTAAAAAAATTGTTTCTTTTTATTTGTTTGTTTTTGTTTTTATTGATTTTTATTTTTTTTATTTTATTTTAGAGAGGAGGTGGGACCCACAAGGTGGTCACCCAAACCTCCAGCCCCACTTTCCATTTTTTTTTCTCATTTTTTCTTTCCCTTTTCCTTTTTCCCTCCTTTTCTTTCTTTCTTTTCTTTTTCCCTTTTCTTTCTTTTTTTCTTTCCCTTCCTTCTTTCCTTCTTCCCTTCTTTCCTCCCTTCCTTTCCCTCTTACCCATCCAGGTAAACCCTTTTTTTCTTCCCTTTCAAAAAAAACTTATTGACATAAAAAACTTAGGAAAATCTTATGAGTTCCTAAGTTAAAAAAAAAAAAAAGAAACAACAAAAGAAAGAGAGGAGGAGATTCATACGGCTGCCCAAGAGTCCTCTCTCTCTCTCTCTCTCTCTCTCTCTCTCTCTCTCTCTCTCTCTCTCTCTCTCTTTTGGCTGCAGCTATCCTTGGCTGCAACTCCCAGCCATTGAAGCCACTTTGAAGCACCATCCTCACCACCTGCACCAGCCTTCTAGCAGCCCACCTTGCTGCACCTTCAGCTGCACCAAGGCAGCCACCACCTTGAACCACCACCTTCAACCACCACAGCTACTTTGAAGCAGTCTTCAGCATCATTGGCAGCTCCTTTCCAGCCTTCCTTCAGTCTATCTCAAGGCAACTCCAACCACAGCAGCCAGTTCCAGCACTCCTATATGTCCCAGCAGCACCACCAATGTTGAATTAACTCCATCACCACAGTTAGAACCTTGAAGCGTCACCTACAGTCGGATATTAGAAGTACCACCTCTCCCTTTGAGTCGTACCCTAGCAGACTCCTCTATTGCTGCTTCAACTCCATTCGTTGCAACCAAACCATCCAAGGTAAGCCATTATTCCTTCATCTCATAATTTTCATTAGCTTATGGTGCGTATGATGTCCATTCCTATCGCCCATTGATTAGGGATCATTGGGCTTCATCTTTTTTTTTATGAATGTTATGAAATCAAATCAATGGCTAGATTTACAGTTGCATGAGTGTTTTTTTTTCTTTTCGTTATATTAAATCAAGTAAATACAATAGAGTCTTCATCTAATCTATTTAGGCTAAGTAAACAACGAGATTCATCTATCTATTGGATTGAATCTGTCGTTTTGAGAGCCAATATCAAGATGAATCATGCTTCCTTGTTGGTTTTATTCTTTATTATTTTACATGTAGATTACTAACATATTTAGGTTCATTTCACTATTTAGATAATCATTTTTATTCATGTAGTATAGCCTTCATTAACATTTGATTTAAGATTTATAGGTTTTGATTTGTGCATATAGTCCAGTTATGATTTCATGTAAAGATTTTCACTCAAAAATCTTGAAAATTTTATGATAGATGTTATTATTTGTCTATGATCGTTTGCCAAAAACATGATTCAATTCGGGTTTTCGAACTCTTCTAAATCAATCGAATTCAAAATCGAGTTTTCTATCTCTCTGAATTTTCAATTTCTGCTTTAGCAAACAAAAACCTGCAAATTCACACCTGTGGGGGATTAAAATCATCTTCAAAAAATTACAGTGGATTCTTAATTGAATCTACTTATGATCTGGAAATTTTGAAGTTTTTCCAAGCAGTTTTGGCCTCTGTAAAAAATCAGATTTCTCAGACCTCTGGGAAAATCTCAATTTTTCTTTGTCAGGGTATAGACAGATCTTAATGCACCGATTCCGCCAAATTCGTAGTCTGTCTGCGAACATTTTTAACACAAAAGTTCTTCCTAACATTATTTACTATCATTTCCCAAAATTTGGGAATTTGTGGATCTATTTCATTAGTTTTCCCAGATTTTCCTTTTCTGTCTAACAGATTCTAATGTCCAGAAATCTCAAAGATTTAGGTCTCTGATAACAGTATGGCCTTTTCCAAACCATAACCCGAATCCCAATGGTGTCAAAATATCAAATCCTCCTCTGTTTGTTAGAGACATTTTCCCACCATTTCAGCCTTTTTCCCATCTGTCTGCCATTTTTCCCATGTTTTCTACCGAAACCTGTCTGTTTCCTCTAAATTCTAGAGTCGCCGGATTCCGATCCAACTTGCCGGAGTGGTACAGCTCCGACCATAGGTCAAACCCAGAAAGTGAAAAAGGAAAAAATCCTTGCCTTACTTTTATATGTCACCCCATAAAATTTGGGAAATTTGTATGGAAGTTTGATATCCTAAATCCTCTTTAGAATCAACATTTTAGGCAAAAATCACAAAATTTAGGGTTTTTACTTGAATTTTCATATTTAAAAATACAAAAAAAATAGATTTTCGAGATCCATTCTATTTTTAGGGATATTTTAGGTGTCCATGCCAAATTTGGCTTAATTCCAAGTTCATTTGCTCCATATGTTAGTTTATCTTTAAGTTCAGAAGCGAAAATTAGGTTAAATTTGATATTTTATGATATTTTCGTCATTTTAAGGTTTTTATCATGTACATGAGCATATAGAATTATATTAGGGTTAATTTTAATGTCATTTGAATTTCACATTTTTCATGTTTGCAAAATTTATTTCAGAAAACCCTGGTTTCAAGGCCATAGTCTTGTTATCGGGGGTATTTTGGTCATTTAGACCTAAATTTCGAAATTTCAATTTCCAATTCTCAAAAATTTCATGCATATCATCATATTTTATCATATTATGTTTGATTTATTTCATTTGATTTTCAAAATTCCAAAATTTACAAAAATTCTTTCAAAAAACCCTGATTTCAAGGTCATCAGGGGTATTTTGGTCATTTTGACCCTAATTTCGAATTTTCAAGTTTATTTTTGAAATTTATTTATTATTTATCATGTTTATATCAAAGGGGGTATGATTTTGGGTTTATATCTGAATAATATCCGATAATTTCCCATATTTTCAGATAAATTCAGAAAAACCTACATTTTTATGCTAACCTTGTTTTCTAGTTTTGCAGGAACATTCAAGAAGAAGATTTAGCTTTTATTTCTTTTATTTCAATTCAATGTAAAAATCAATGTAATATTTGGAATAAGAGTTACTTTTCTGCTTAGAATAGGGCTGCATTGCATATAGTTTAATTTCTGCAAAATTCCAATATCTGATGTATGATCCATGTGCATTTATTTCAAATCCACTATGGTTTACACGAATGGCACGTGCATAAGCTTTTATGGAGTTTATAAACTCGGTGGGATTTGTATTTATGGCCATAGTCAGAATACGAAGAAAACCAAGATTTATGATCTTCGTATTAGCCACATTCAGCCTACACACTTAGGCTAACTTCAAAATGCACTGCATTTCTCAAAGTTTTAAAAGGATTTCCCAATTCCTCAATGAAATTCCCTTTTCAAATTCATATTCATTCATTCATATTATTCAAATTGCATTATTTTCAAATTCATTTTCCAATTTCAATTTCAGAAAAATCAATTTTCTCAAGGATTTACCAAGTCTTTCTCAGGATTGGATTTTCCCAGAATTCTAAATTTTCAAATGAGATTTCAAAGTATTTCCCAAGTTCAAATCAAGATTTTCCTATGTTTTAACATTCTCAAATTTCAAAATCCCAAGTTTTCATAAATCCATTTTCTCAGAATTCCTGTTTTCCTGAGAATTCATTTTCCCTTTCAGAAATCCCTTTTCCAATGAACTTCCTGATTTTCTCAGAATTTTCAAATCCATTTCCTCAGAAAAGCAATTCCAAATTTCAAAATCAATTTTCTAAAGTTCAAATTTTCCTGAGAAATCACTTTTCAATGCAAATTTCTGATTTCCAATGAAATTCAATGATTTTTTCAAGAATTCAATTTTCAAGTACTTTTCCAATTAATTTTCAAGCATATTTCAATTCTCCAAAGCAAACATCATATTTTCTCAAACTTGCATTACTTTCAAAATTTCATAGCACAAGCCTGATTCTTTGTGCATTCTAGGAAAAATAGAGCATAATTTAGCTATTTGAGTCGAGTTAAAGCACATAATTGGTCCTTGGTTCAATTACCCCTGGTAAAGGCGCCAGGAACGGTTGAACCTCGTACCGACAGGCGGATCCCATTCCACAGAATTTTCCCACAAATTTTCAAAACGGAGGCGAGTTAATTTTCAAAAACCATTTTCAAAACTTTGGTCGAGTTTGACTCGCGAAATTCGTTTCTCTCTCGCAAGAGAGGGAAAAAAATTTGCGATGATAACAGTCTGGATACCAAATTGGTTGAGCATCATCTCGTCCTAAAACCAGATGTCAAGCCAGTTAAGCAGAAACTGAGAAAGATGGATCCCCGAGTGGAACAACAAGTTAAGGAAGGTCTGGAAGACCTACTCAAAGTAGGGTTCATTCGAACCATTGACTATCCAGATTGGCTAGCAAATATTGTCGATGCTCCCAAGAAGAATGGCAAGGTTTGAATCTGCATCGACTTCATAGAACTCAACAAAGTGACTCCTAAGGATGATTATTCACTTCCTAATATTGATCTTTTGATCGATAGCACGGCGGGCCATGCCATGTTCTCTTTTATGGACGAATATTCTGGATATAATCAGATCAAGTTGGCCGCTTGTGATCAGTCCAAGACATCTTTCACTACTCCTTGGGGCACTTTTTGTTATACAGTCATGCCATTTGGGCTTAAAAATGCTGGAGCCACTAATTAGCGTGCTATGGTCGTCATTTTCCATGATCAGATGCACAAAATAATGGATGCGTATGTTGATGATATTCTGGTGAAATTCAAAGAAGAGGAAGATCACATCAAAGCTCTCAATCAAGTTTTCAAGCGGCTCATTCTTTACAAATTAAGACTCAATCCACAAAAATGTGTTTTTGGAGTCAAATCTGGCAAGTTGCTAGGCTTTTTGGTCAGCAAAAAGGGGATAGAAGTGGATCCCGCTAAGGCCAAGGCCATCATTGACATGCCGCCCCTGACTAATCTCAAAGAATTGCGTAGCCTTCAGGGACGCATGTAATCAATTCGGTGATTCATATCCAATTTGGCCATGAGATGTGAGTCTTTCAATCATTTACTCAGAAAAGGAGTGAGGTTCGAATGGGGACCAGAGTGTCAGCAATCATTCAAACTCATCAAGAAATATTTGTTCAATCTTCTTGTTTTAAAGCCGCCAGAATTAGGAAAACCCCTATTGCTATATATCTCAGTTAATCAAGTTGCTTGCAGGAGATTCTTGGCGCAATACGAAGAAGGCAGTCTGATAGAGCATGTCATTTACTATGTGAGCAAAACCTCCATTGATTATGAGAAGAAATACTCTCAGATAGAGAAGACATGTCTAGCTCTGGTTTGGATGTGTCAGAAATTGAGACACTATCTGCTGGCATCTGAAGTCAAGATTCTATCCAAATTAAATCCTCTTAAGTACATTCTTGAGCAACCATTTCTCAGCGAACGGATTGTCAAATGGCAAGTCCTATTGATGCAATATGATCTGGAGTATGTCTCCCAGCAATCTATCAAAGGCTAAGCAATTGCAGACCAATTGGCAGATTTTCCTCTAGCAGGGGATGTTAAAGCCGAGGATGATTTCCCCGATGAGCGGATCTGCAATATTCAACAATCTCTAATTTAGAATTTATTCTTTGACGATTCCAAGAATATGGTAGGCATAGGAATCAGGATTTTGTTAATCACACCAGAGAAAGAGATGATCCCCTTTTCTCTCAAACTGGATTTTCAATGCACACATAAT